>NC_054542.1:35288796-35376788 GCF_017654505.1 Polyodon spathula | reverse complement strand
CGAATAACGATTTACAAACCACCTATTGGATAAAATGCATCAAAGTTGTTGTGTTTTTTTTTTTTTTAAGTAAAACATGATTAGTTAAGATACATAACGTTTCCATGACATCCAGGAAGTTCGTTTTGAAAAACTGTACAAGTCAAATGTCTTGTAAAAGTGTAATTTCCTTTCGCGCTTGCGGCGTATGGCCTGTATTTACAGAAAAAAGATCGATCCCGCGACTCTGACACAGTAGGAACTCAATTATTCCGCGAGAAAAGCTAAAATGACTATATAACCTGGAAACGCAATTCTGTGTCTGAAAGCGCGGCACGTACAGTATTTACCAAGGAGAAAGCGTCTATAAACACCGTTAATTTTAGAACAGAATACCACATGTTGTAACATTGGTTTATGTTAAATTAATATATAAGGTAATATTTGGCATGGTGTAGTGATGTATTTTAGTCATGATGTAAAGTTAAGTAATTACCTCGTGGAAATGTACTGGGTCGAATTGAGAATGAAATGGCAGGCGAGTGTGGTCTGAAGAACACCAGTGCGAGGGAGTCGGCAAATAACTCCTGTTAACTGGATTGTAACAGGGAAGACAACAAATTACTGTAAAGGTGTGTGTGTTTGTTTTTCTTCCTACTAGTTACTGAATATAATTCCATACCACAAGCTAAGTAAACATAGAAAGTAAATTACTGTGCACTGCAAATGCAAGTGCTGTTTTTCATAATAAAATTGAACGAGATTTGAGGCAAACTGTGTTTTGAGTATTTGTGTAGCTGTGTTCAGACTAGACTTAAAAAAAACGAACCAAGACTCGGATCCGTCTGCACAAATCGGTTTTAGCTAATTTTCACAATCGGTGTAAGTTTGAACAGACAAACTGACTGTAATGATCTTTTCCAAAAAGTCCAAGCAGGTATCTGTCTCTCTGGGTTTCACTGTAGTAAAGATTCGTATATTCTTCTTTCACGAAAAAAATGATTGACTAAATACCAGTCTATACTGTCATGTTAGTAGAAGGTACTGTTGCTGCCAGTGCAGCTATTACACATTTTTATGGAGTACAGATGTTTTTTTTTTGTTTTTTTTTGTTTTGTTTTTACCAGTTCTATATTTTATTTTTGTTGCCATGGAAATGACAAGAAACAGACCACTTAGTTTGATTTTAAAGTTGTACAGTGGTCAGATCGGTGGAAGTCTGAACACCGCTTTTGTCTAAGCTTTTCACGTAACTGGTGGCGTCGGCTTTAGATCAGATGACATACCTTTTTTATTTTTTTTTTTCCATTGAAAATTTGAGTTGCAAGGCATTTAACTTCAAACCCAAATTGGCTGGTTCACAGGCTTGGTATATTGCGGGGAAGATGGCTTTGTCCTCAAGGGTTAAAATCCTCATCCAAGCGCACAGTTAATATATTTGCAGTTGCACAAATGTATCTAAAATGTAGTGTGCGTTTTTTGATTTATCAATCAATTTTATGTAATTGTATTTCTTGGTATGCTGTGTCTATTCTGAACTTTATACTGTGAAATGTAACAGTAAACGATGTACGCGTTTCACATCAGTACACTTGAGTGCAAATATCTTTGTTTACATCATACAAAAACAAGCATGCACTCCTGTAACTCAAAGAAATATATGTAAAATCCCTGGACCTCTAATAGACCATTTCAGTGGCCTGAGGAATGTATTCCTGTTACCGCTGCCAACTATGAGAGAAGAGCACCACACACTGTTGCTGTTCATGGACTCATTGAAATGAAAGGGGAGCAGTTGAATAGGTTCCTGTTGACGATGAGCCATGTTGGCTAGGCTGTGAGATACATGGTTTCACTTGTAGTTGTATTAAATTGTTGCATTTCTCTGATGTTCAGAGCAGTGTGCGGGTAGTTATTGATGTCCTTGGTGAGAGTGCTCTGCTGTTCAAAATAACCATCGGATCTGACTGTGAAACATGAATGTGGGAAAGCTGTAAAGCTTACATGCTTCTGAAAAGCTCTTTCCCCTCCACCAACTCCCACAATTATACAAAAACCCATAATACTCCTTCCACAGTTCATCATGCTGTTGACTATTAAAAGGTCTTGTTCCAGAACAATTTCTACTCCATGTTCATTGAAGACATTTTAGACAGTTATAGTTGTGGGCTGCTCTATAAGACTTCACTGTGAAACCTCACACCAAGCCCAGCATGTGTGAAGAAGTTACCTTGAGCTTAGCAAGGAATAGCACTGATTATAATATTGTCTTGTTTGGATGTATGACAGAATATTCTAGCTGTCTAGTTTTAACATTTGACATAAGTTAGTAGACCAGAGAAACCATGCCACTCTTCAGGCTTCAGTACTTCACTTTATTTCTTGTAGTTGCTGTCATGTGGAATGATGGTGACGAAGCTATATGAACTTCACAATTCAACCAAACCTATTTCACAATGCAATGTGTTTCTTTTAGTAAACCAGCAGATTGTGTACAGTGGAGTAATTGACTTGAACAAATACTATGTCAACTTACTTGTTTTAAATTCTGCTTTGTAAGTTATACAGATTTGGTAGTTAGCTGCAACGTTATTCAAAGAACAAAATATCTGTACCAATGTGTTCTAAACAGACTGAATATTGTACATGCTCACATACGCTGCAAGTAATCTAGCAGGTTAACATTTAAAAAAATAAAGTCCAAACTTGAATAGAGCAGAAGTGCATGTACTTTCACACGCACATATACAAAGCTGTTAAAGGACAAAGTATTGCTTGACAGGAAGAGGTGGGGACAGAACATTCCTCACTGTTAAATATTGGATAACTTCATTTTATAACCAGGGATCTGATAGCAGATCATAGTAGGACTTCTTTGTGCCATTATTCAGTCATACGATGCTGGAGCTTTTTTTAAACATTAAGCATTAGAAATACCTGTCTTCAGTACATTTCCCACCTCGCATCCCATTCTAAACCTACAGGGTAACCAAATGGGGCAGTTTGAACACTTGCTGTTAATATATTGAACCCAATTCTGAATGCAATTTGATTAAAAATATTGAAAGCATTTTGTAAGCCGACATGGTTTGTACACAACACAATTTTATGACTAGAGATTTTTATGAAGAGTGCAAACAGTGCTATAATGTAATTTTTTTGTACACAATGTCCTGTAGTTTGGCACTGTTTCTCCCATTTCCCAGGGTACTGACAAGACTAGCTAAAATCGACCCACTGTAGTCTAAACATTTACATTGGATTTCTTTGTCTGTATTAAATCAGTGTTGGTGTTTATGCACACACTCAATATGCTGTATGTTGGCATGAGAGTAAACACTTAATTTATAATCCCTTTGGGACCTCATGGTTCACAACAATTTGCTGGTCCCAGCAGTCCAGATCTGCAATTAAAGTCTTGCTGTGGATACAGTTTCGGAGTCAAAGGGGGTTTTGTTTTGCACAGGTAATAAAATGTACTTTTGTGCCTCTGTTTATTTCAGTAAGTTACCTTGTACCAATCAAGTAATCCTGAAGTGTGCAGTGATATTTTCACAAGCTGCTTGTACAAGTGGCATGAATTTGATAAGAGACAGAAGGTAAAGATTGCCTTTGGTAGTATGTAGTTAGTGGTAGGGCATTTTGGAAATCTGTGACTAGTCCACTTTCTGTTTTTTGTTCCCATTTTTTTGCAGACAAAGTGAAACATTTTAAAACAATGCTTTGTCAAGGTGGCTTAACATTGAATGAATTGGTTGTAAATAGGATTCTACTTGAATACGTAAATTTACCACAATTTTTCATGGGTAGGTTATGGAATAAAATTAGGCATTTTGTGGATCTGTTCAACCCTTTGCAGTCTATTTATTCAGCTCTTGACAGGCGCGTGGGGTCCAATTTATTTTCACGCGCTTTTTTTTTTTTTTTTTTTTTACACGTGCTATTTAAAATATTTCTTTTCAGAGTAAAACAGGTTTAAAAGGCATTGAATTCCAAAAGGACACTCAGTACTGCATCTCTGGCCAAGCCCCACCCCTTGTTCGCTGTATTTCGCATACCTCTTTATAGACGTGCAAACTGATAAATGCTCTCGTGATCACTCGTTTTATCACCAAACTCCTCAATAATGCGATCCAAGTCATTATTACTATAACATCTCAAAGCTCTGCAAATGTCCATGATATTATTTGAGCACTGGATGCAGAAGCAGCTATCTCCTTTGTTTATGTCCGTGTTATCACTTTAGTGGGTGGGACTAGGAGAGGCGCCTTTTTGGTTTTTTTTGTTCTCTGCTTCATTCGCCTCCTTTTGGCCCTTCTCAGCCTGGTCTGACATAGGACCACAAAGGGTTAAACATTAAATAATATTTAAGAGCACTATAAAAGCTTAAAAATAGCGGTACCTGCTTCCTTACTAAAACAGTGTGCTGTCATTTGTAAAGACATGACATGCAACATCCCCCTGCAGTTGCTGCCGACATTCTCTGTCTGGTGTGGACTTGCCCATACATCGAGACTGCATGTCTGCATCCACTGAATTGATTGGAAGTGTAAGGCAAAGCTTTGCCAAGTTATTCAGATGTGGAAACCAATCTAGAAACAGTCCCAAAACTCGGCATTCTTTTAATAAAGGCAATATATGCAGCATGTTCGTTGTCATGTTATTTTATCCCATCCAGGAATTCATTTTATTAGTAGTCAAAGGAAAGAAAACATGCCTATTCAGGTCTAAAATTCTAACTGTTTTAAAAAGTAAGCAGCAGGTTGTTTGAATCGAGGTGGCTGTGCTAGATCATGTCTGTAGTACTGATTTAACTTGGCTACAACCGACCAGGAATACCTTTTGTCTCGGCTGAATTTAAAGGTTTTTTTGAAAGCTGTTATTTGTTTTACATTCTGTTTAGCAGCCCCTGCTAGCCTTTTTGTTTTGTGTGATTCTGAAGCTAAATAGCGATCGGTCATATTTTCAAGTCGCATTGCAAAATGTGCAAACAATTCCCTCTATCTGCATGTTTTTCTTTGGGGAAATGTCTTGACACGATCCTCAGCTGAAATATACTTTGCATTTTTTTTTTTTTTTTGCTTTGTCGTCCATTTTTGGTATTTTTCCTTCAGTACTGAAAACCAGATTAACAACCTAAATCAAAACAATGCAGGACTGACTTTGCCCCACCTGCTACACAGTCTGTACTGTACAGGTCACAGAAGCCAGTACAGATGCACTGATAGTCTGATTAAAACATTGTTGTCTTTGAACAGTAAACAAGAAAGTTAACCACTTTTGAGTAATTTTGAATTACATGTTTGTCTAAGGACTTATTATTATTATTATTATTATTATTATTATTATTTATTTTTTGGCCTAAGTGTAATGCACACAGGTCGGCGAAGGAATACAAAAGTAAAGCCTATCTACAGAAGGACGATAGGTAGTTTGCGGTGTGCAGCAGTTCATTGAAGCTAGCTTTTTTTAATTTATTTTTTCCTCTCGATACTAGTCTGGTATGCATTGGGCCCCCTAACGGGTACACTTCATGGTGACCCCCTCAATTTCCTGATTTCTGCAAAATTACAATTTAGGTAGACCCTCTAGTTAAAGCCTTCAAAACAGTTTGGCTGCCTTTGTACTTTCTAGACTATTTGTTTAGTATGAACTGTTGACCTTTCTTGGTATGTGGTGGTTTAACATGCTTGAGGACATAATGCGGTCCTCTAATGTCCATGGTGGACAAGCTATTAATGGACAGCAACCAAAAACTAATATCCAGTTAAGCAGTTCTTTTTAAGCTGTCTAACAATTCAGCCTTCATCTCCAAATAAATGTATTAGTATTATTTATAGAATGCAGTGTAAAATGTTTGTTCTGCTTGGTTTGAAAAATATTTCTCTCCGCAGGAAGGACGTGATCAATATGAGTTGGCTGAAACATCAGAGCACGGTGGTAAAAAGGACAAGGGGAAGAAGGGGAAGAAGGGGAAGAAGGATAGAGATCTGGATGAGCTGAAGAAAGAAGTAGATTTGGTAAAGACTTGCCTGCACTTTTTTTAATGAGAAGCAAAGTGTAGAATCCCAACTAAACAGGAGCTGTTGAACAATACAGCCATGGAACCCTGCTTAGAGAGCATTACTATCTCATGGTTGATTGTCAGGAAAGTAAGAGTGCATGCGGTTGGTGAGGTCAGATGCCAAGGTAATGTCCAATACGGATTTATCGTGATTAGAAACCGATAAACATGGTCTTTTATTGTAGTAAACATTTAAAATATTTAATTTTGCAGTGTTTTGCTAGAATTTTACCTGAAAGTTTACATGGTCATCTACCATGTGATCATGCCCTGCATGGAGCTTCTTGGTTGGTAGATGAAAGCTCTGCAGTATTATCATGTGTTTGTAAACTTCCCATTTCAATCTTTATTTCCACTGTAGGATGACCATAAACTCACTTTGGACGAACTGCATCAGAAGTATGGTACAGACCTCAGTCGGGTACGTTTTTGACTTGATTCACCAACTGCACTGTTCCCGGTTCTGTCAGGGATGGGTATAGTCTATGTCCATGAGTACTGTTAACCCCATAAACTGACTGGTCTGTTCAGCAATATTTAAGATTGCATTACCTAAACTGTTCATTTATCTTGTAATTCTACTTTAAGGTAGCCTTAACTTTCCAAGCCCTATCTATTAAATATGCGTGCATTGCAAAGTGTGGTCTTTAAGCTACAGTTTATTTGTTCTTGTATGAAATATCTCTGTGTAAAACTGCAGTCAGTCCTTTCGTCTGTTAACAAGTAATATTTAATGTGTGTGCATGCATGCAGCTTAAAAGTGTCACTACAGACGGGTATAACTATTTGTTTTCATTCCAATTTACCTTCTGCAGGGTTTAACAGTTGCCCGTGCTGCACAGATCCTGATTCGTGATGGTCCCAATTGCCTGACTCCTCCCCCTACAACCCCAGAATGGGTGAAGTTCTGCAAGCAGATGTTTGGAGGCTTCTCCATGTTGCTGTGGACAGGAGCCATTCTCTGTTTCTTGGCATACGGAATTCAGGCTGCCTTGGATGATGAACCTGTCGCTGATAATGTAAGTAGCCTAATAAGGTTTGTAGCCTGGAGGGCAACTTGTTTGTAGTAGTAACTAGTTAATTAATGGGAGATGTATACAATGTCTGTCTATTTCTCTCCACAGTTGTATCTGGGTGTCGTGCTTGCTGCTGTTGTCATCATCACCGGCTGTTTCTCTTACTACCAAGAAGCCAAGAGTTCTAAGATCATGGAGTCCTTTAAGAACATGGTTCCTCAGGTACTGTAACAAAAAAAAAAAAAAAAAAAAAAAAAAAAAAAAATTGATTATGCATGTCAGTTAAGTTAAAGCTAGGTACCGTTCATTTAAATGGGGTTAACTGCTTTTTATTTAATTGTTAAACAAATCTTTTCCCTCTCTCTCCAGCAAGCCCTAGTTATCCGTGATGGTGAGAAAAACAGTATTAATGCTGAGGAAGTTGTGGTTGGTGACCTAGTGGAAGTGAAAGGAGGAGACAGGATCCCAGCTGACTTGAGAATCATCTCTGCTAATGGCTGCAAGGTAGGTTTGAATTAAAGGGCAATCACCAAACTGGAAGCATAACTCTTTAATTTGGAGACGTGGGGTCATGCTTGTGCTTTTTCTGTGTTTTTTATTCTGTAGGTTGACAATTCTTCCCTGACTGGTGAATCTGAGCCTCAGACCAGGTCACCTGACTTCTCCAATGAAAACCCACTTGAGACGAGGAACATTGCCTTCTTCTCTACCAACTGTGTAGAAGGTACAGACCTATTCATAGGCTGGGGGGGTTACTTTTTTGGTGGGCGAATGTTGTTGATCTTGCATGGTATTCCAAGACCTCCTGGAGGAAATTTTAAAATCTGTAAATTACCAAAGGAATAAAAATAATTCCATGGAGGGTTTGACTCTTCTTTTTTACAGCTCTTATCCAGTCACACATCTGGTTCTAATTAAACACGAAGTAGCTCAATCTTTTCCCTAATTTCTTTTAGGTACTGCTCATGGTATTGTCATTAACACTGGTGACCGCACTGTGATGGGACGCATTGCCACTCTAGCCTCTGGCTTGGAGGTTGGCCAGACTCCCATCTCCAGAGAGATTGAACACTTCATCCATATCATCACTGGAGTGGCAGTCTTCCTCGGTATTTCCTTCTTCATCCTCTCCCTGATCCTTGGATACAGCTGGCTGGAGGCTGTCATCTTCCTCATTGGAATCATTGTTGCCAATGTGCCAGAAGGTCTGCTGGCTACTGTCACGGTATGGAAGGGAGATTTATTTCCTTAACCTTTTAGAGAAGAAAATACACAGCCACCCACTGAATCTATGAGGAACATGTAAAAAAAAAAAAGGGAAAACAGTGTGCTATAAATTGTATTGCAGTGTACTGATATCAAATTGCTCTTTTTGAATTCTTTTTGAGGAAGGTGCAAGCTGATTCATCTCTGTATTGCATGAACTTTTACTATTTGGGTGCTATTGCTCATCCTTTCATAAAGTTAAATGGATGCACCAGTGTGTGTGTGTAATATATATATATTTATATATAATTTTTTTTTTTTTTTTAATTGGTCTGTTTCCCCATCTCTTCTGCCTCTACCTTTTTAGGTCTGCCTCACACTCACAGCTAAGCGAATGGCCCGTAAGAATTGCTTGGTAAAGAACCTGGAAGCTGTAGAAACTCTGGGATCCACTTCGACCATCTGCTCTGATAAGACTGGCACCCTGACACAAAATAGAATGACTGTTGCTCACATGTGGTTTGACAACCAGATCCACGAAGCAGACACCACTGAAAACCAGAGTGGTAAGAGATCCACTTCTTGTTTTCCTTTCTTGACTGCATTTGTTTTCCCTCGGTGTATGCGTGTGGGATCATATTTTAATATCCTCTTTATAGGTGCTACCTTTGATAAGAGCTCTTCCACTTGGGCTGCCCTTGCTCGTGTTGCAGGACTCTGCAACCGTGCTGTATTCCAGGCTGGACAGGAATCTGTACCAATTCTTAAGGTAGCATTGTTTTTAAAAACTGCTTGAAGTGTTTTGTTTTTCTTCTGAAATTCTGGCAGTAGCTTTCAATAACTGACATGGGGAGTCTTTAGTATATAATGGTACTTTTCCCAAATGCTCTAGTGTACCAGTTCTTTGAATGACTGAACGCCATTGACAGCAGTGGGTTTTCTGCAGAGGCTGTTGAAACAGAAATCTCCTGACCAGCAACTTTTATAACTTCTTCATAATTGCAGCTATTTTTGCTCTTGGTGCTTGACTGGAAATGCTTTTAAAAGACTTAAACTGTTACAATTTTAAACCCGAAGGGATGCTACACCATAATGTACATTCAGCTGCACAAAACTGATTCTGATTGTCCTTGTCAAGGCCAGGATTACATGGTGTCTCACAGGTTGTAGAGGCCCAAAAGCAAGTGGTGGTTTCTTTTTCTTTTTGTTCTTTCTTAAATGTGTGTTTTATGAATCTACAGAGAGAGGTCGCTGGTGATGCTTCTGAATCTGCCCTGCTAAAATGTATTGAGCTGTGCTGTGGGTCTGTATCGGCCATGCGAGAAAAGAACCCCAAAATTGAAGAGATCCCCTTCAACTCAACCAACAAGTACCAGGTAAGTATGAGGGAATGGTTCTGAAGCACCACACTGAGACTGGAATTCTCTGAAAAGCACTAACAATTCTTGATCGCATTTTCTGGCAAGCATGAACTATATGTGTTTTATAACTGTCACTTGCAGAATTAACACCTCTGTCCTTGTAATCCAGCTCTCCATTCATCAGAATGCAAGCCCCGATGAATCTCGCTATCTACTGGTGATGAAGGGTGCCCCGGAAAGGATTCTTGATCGCTGCTCCACCATCTTGATTCATGGCAAAGAGCAGCTGCTAGATGATGAGATGAAGGATGCTTTCCAAAATGCTTACCTTGAGCTGGGAGGACTGGGAGAGAGAGTTCTTGGTAAGAAACATGCATTAACAAAGTGGCTGCTTATTGAAGTCTTTTGGATTGCACCTGCTGTTGAGTGAAAGTGTCTAGGTGTAAACCTAGCTTTTATCACCCCGCCCCCCCCCATTCTTCAATGTAGGATTCTGTCATATGGCGCTTCCTGACGACCAGTTTCCTGAAGGATTCAAGTTTGATGTAGATGAGTTGAATTTCCCTACTGAGAAGCTGTGCTTTGTTGGTCTGATGGCCATGATCGATCCTCCTCGTGCTGCAGTACCCGATGCTGTTGGCAAGTGCAGAAGCGCTGGCATCAAGGTAATTTTATATTGTATTAAGACTTTATAAGAAATGTCATACCTAACCATACTTTGTCTTCAGTCTCATTACCAAATGTGCACTTCTCAGTTATTATTTTCTTCCTTCTACAGGTTATCATGGTTACTGGTGACCACCCTATTACAGCCAAAGCCATTGCTAAGGGTGTGGGAATCATCTCTGAAGGAAATGAAACTGTTGAGGACATTGCAGCTCGCCTGAATATTCCTGTCGGAGAAGTCAACCCCAGGTATGAAATTCGATACAAAGATGTTTTAATAAAAATATATATTAATATAGTATATATAATTGAATGTTTTAAGCATCTTTGTAGATGTTATCTCTATTTTAAAGTCTCCTGTTTTACTGTGCTTGTTGAGTTGTAAAAGACCACTGTAAAATGTAGTCCTTTCTGACATTTGCAGAGATGCCAAGGCCTGTGTAATTCATGGTGGCGACCTGAAGGATCTGACTAGTGACCAGCTGGATGACCTGCTGAAGCACCACACTGAGATTGTGTTTGCCAGGACCTCTCCTCAACAGAAACTGATCATTGTGGAGGGATGTCAGCGACAGGTACAGTATTATATTATTAATAGTCTTGCTGTGTACACCATGCTTAAAAAGCTGGGGTATTTTTTTCTAGAATGCCACTTGAAATTGGAGCTCTGCTAGAAATATGAAGTGGAAATTCCTAAAGTGAGTCTGTACAAACCAACTCTTTTTATACCTCAAGTTTAACTTAGAAATAGTTGTGGGGGGTGATTTATTTTTTTTTTTTTTCATGTAAAATAAATGCTCATGACATCCTCCTGCTGCATGTCTGCAGGGTGCTATTGTAGCTGTGACTGGTGATGGCGTGAATGATTCCCCTGCCCTGAAGAAAGCAGATATTGGTGTTGCTATGGGTATTGCTGGATCTGACGTCTCCAAACAGGCTGCAGACATGATCCTTCTGGATGACAACTTTGCCTCCATTGTGACTGGTGTAGAGGAAGGTAAGACAGACCATGTTAACACCCCCACCCCCCCCCCACCCCCCCCATTTTTACGAAAAATGTCTGACTCTCTCTTTATTCATCATCTCTACTAGGTCGTCTGATCTTTGATAACCTGAAGAAGTCAATTGCTTACACCCTGACAAGTAACATCCCTGAAATCACACCGTTCCTGTTCTTCATTATGGCCAACATCCCTCTGCCTCTGGGAACTGTAACCATCCTGTGTATTGACTTGGGTACTGATATGGTGAGAACAGCAGATTATTATATAATTTATATATATGAACAACTTCATATTGTCGTTGCAAAATGTGCTCTTTTAATTTTATTTTTTTGGTAGTGGTGCTTGTAACCTTAAATTTTTATTTTATTTAGTTATGTTTCATGGTTTTCATCATAATGCATGATCTAGGCTGTAAGGGAGACGGTGAGCTGAAGAATGTGAAGTTGAAAATCTTGGTGTATTTTTCTGGCATAGTTTATCTTGATTTTAAGAGATCAGTGTCTGTTTTTACTGGTTGCAATGAGACCTATGTGCCTTTGCATATTTAACTCCTTTTTGGCTTTTCACATGTAGGTTCCTGCTATCTCTCTGGCTTATGAAGCAGCAGAAAGTGACATCATGAAGAGACAGCCACGAAACCCCAAAACAGACAAGCTTGTGAATGAAAGGCTGATCAGTATGGCCTATGGGCAAATTGGTAAGCGGAAAAGCTTAAGTGTTTCAGATAACCATGAAATGCTTATTTTAGTCTTTTCCTTCTGTAATTGTTAGCCTTAATTTTATTTATCTTCAAATTTTGGTATGATTTGTGACAACAATCCCTTGTGGTGTCTAGAACTTTTATCCTTATTTAATGAATTGCTCATTTTAAGTGTTGCATCTTTCTGCAGTTGGATTCCTAGTGCTGCAGATGCCTGATCTCTGTTAGTGAAATGTACCCTCAAGGGAACTACTGCAGTTCCTTCTCACTTGTTAAAATGTTTATGGAAGGAATGAGGCCTTTGTATTTTGCAACAAGGAAAGCTTGAGAGTGGCTCTACATGGGCAATTGCTAACTATATTGAGCATCAAAAAGAATTGTTTTATTTGAGCATGAAAATAGACTTTTCACTCCACATTTGGATTTACTGTCAGCTTATGGGGGGACGGGAGATACTGTGAAATTCACAGGCTAGTAGCGTGTGTGGCCACTGTTGGAAGCCATACAAACAGTACATCTGCGATGCATGCTTTGCACCAGGTTTCGTATGTTGTCTTGAGGAATCCTGGCCCATTCCTCTTGTAATGCCTGGATAAGCATCTGCCTGTTCAGTGGCCTCCGAGCCTTAGAAGCCACACGTCGCCCAAGTTCATCCCACAAACGTTCAGTTGGGCTCAGGTCTGGGGAATAAGGCATCCATGGCATGACTGTCACGTTAGCATTTTGCGAGAAAGCTGTCGTTACATGAGGACGTGCGTTGTCTTGCTGGAATATTGTCACATTAGGATGGGCTTACAAGAAGGGCACCAAGTAAGGCCTTAGGACTTTGTCAAGCTATTATTGTACTGTCATGTTGCCATCAATCATGACCAGCTGAATTCTGTAGTGACTAGACACTCCTGCCCAGACCATCACACTTTGACCTCCCCACTGATTTGGTCTCTCGTGCACAACAATTAGCATATCATTCACCACGTCTACGCCATATTCGGTAACATCCATCAGAGCAATCTGCAGAATCTTGATTCGTCACTGAAGAGGACCTGGCTCCACTGAAAGCGAGTCCACCTAAGGTGTTGTTGGCACCACCTCATCCTGTTGTGACGATGCACATTGCTGAGCACCGGACCCCTGTATGGTCGCCTGGCCTGTATATGATGACACTGTAATCGCCTTCTTACAGTTGAACTACTGATGCATGGAATGTTGCAACCTGCAGTATAAGGTGCTTTTTGACCTAGCCATGCGAAAACAATCACGAAGATGCTTAAAAATGATCTGCAGATCTTGGCCAGGTGTTGTGACTCTTGGTCTTCCAGTTCGTGGCCTGTCATTGAGTGTGTCTGGTTATACCGTCTCGCCAGGTTTGAAATTGCTGGCTGTGAACACCGAAGACAGCAAGCCACAGTACGCTGCCCTAAGTGTTTTTTTTTCTGTGATTTTTATATATATATAATATATGTGTGTGTGTGTGTGTGTGTGTGTGTGTGTGTGTATATATATATATATATATATATATATATATATATATATATATATATATATATATATATATAGTGTGTGTGTGTGTGTGTTCTTTATTGCTTTTATTCAAGCTTGCAATTCAACAGATGAAATCATTCTGATCAACTGTCTCACTGATTAAGTGCATATGCTTCAGTCAGTCACTCAAGCGTGTCATGGTCAAGGATGAATGATCAAATGATTAAAAAGAAACCAAAAAGATTTAGTCAGTGTCCATTTTATATACTTTTATTTTTGGGAAAAAAAAAGTCATAATAGTGGTAAGTTTCTTTTGGTGCTCAGTATATATTGCACAGTATGCCAGCTGTTCCTCAAACAAGTGTGAATTTTATAGGATTGTTAACTCTGTGAAATGAACTCTGACATCATCCTTTAGTGTTTAAGCTTCCTAACAAGTTGCATTATTGACTGTGTTGAAGATGGGGCACACTTATTTATCTCCTTATGTCATAATAGGCATTCCCATTTACCCACTGGGTATAGGCAGTTATATGTAAGGGGGATAAAAAGCTTAACTAAAAGGTAATTGTCTCACTTCAGGTATGATCCAGGCACTGGGAGGATTCTTTACATATTTTGTCATTCTTGCTGAGAATGGTTTCCTGCCCATGAGACTTTTGGGAATCCGTATTGACTGGGATGACAAAAACCTCAATGATTTGGAAGACAGCTATGGACAGCAGTGGGTCAGTATGCCTCAACATAATTTTGGGAGGGGGTGGGGAACAATATTAAATGGCAGTTTTTTGGCACTAAACTTTTACCTCCCTCTGGCCTTGCCTTCAACAGACCTTTGAACAGAGAAAGATTGTCGAGTTTACCTGCCACACTGCTTTCTTTGTCAGTATTGTGGTTGTGCAGTGGGCTGACTTGATCATCTGTAAAACTAGAAGAAACTCTGTCTTCCAGCAGGGAATGAAGTAAGTATTGAGACTGGTGACCCATTGATTTGGAACAAGCACCAACTACATTAACCCTTAGCGGTCCATTTCTTCAGCACTTGTCGGGTTAAATTTATTTTCATACATGCTGTTTTAAAAAATTTTCAGAGTAAAACAGGTTTAAAAGGCACTGCATAGCAAAAGGACACTCGGTACTGCATCTCCAACCAATCCTCGCCCCTTGCTCGCTGTATTTTTCACATACCTCTTCATAGTCGTGCATACTGAAATCCTCCTGATCACTCGTTTTAAACTCCTCAATAATGCGATCCAAGTCATAATTTTATTACTGTAACAACTCAAAAAGCTCTGTATATGCCGTTGACATTCTTTGAGCACTGGATGCGGAAGCAGCTGTCTTTGTTTATGTCCGTGTTATCTCTGTGGTGCAGGGGCTATGTATTGATCAGATCTGCCCCTTTTTTTTGTTTTTCCGGCTCCAGTTGGTCTCACTCGGCCACTGGAAAGTTTTCTTGGCTTTTTCCAGGGTAAAAAACAACTAGAGACCTGTGCTTGACTTCTTTGTCAGACCGGGTCCGGAAAGGAAAGTTGTAATGTTGGACCTGGTCTGACATAGTACCACAAAGGGTTAATGCTGTGAGCAAACGTCAATATTACTAAATGTGGTCTCTGTTAAAGGAATATGACGATTGGTATTGTAAAGTAGTCTCTGGATATTTTTTTTTTTTTTTTAATTTGTATTTATTTTATTTAACAGGAACAAAATCCTTATCTTTGGGCTGTTTGAGGAAACCGCTTTGGCTGCCTTCTTGTCTTATTGCCCAGGAATGGATGTGGCCCTCAGAATGTACCCTCTGAAGTAAATTAATCAGATTTTTTTATTGTGTTATTTGACATTAATGATTTTGACAGTCCAAAATATGGTCCATTTTTTTTCATTTGACCCTGGCATCTTACTTTTTTTTTTTTTTTTTTTTTTTAGACCAACCTGGTGGTTCTGCGCCTTCCCCTACTCTCTCCTTATCTTTGTTTATGATGAAATTAGAAAGCTTATCATTCGACGCAGCCCAGGAGGTAAGGCAACAAAATAAATATTTTGCACGTCTATTGTGTTTTGGAATTGTGGCACAACAATCCTGTCCTATAAATGTGTGGTGATTTGGAAAGTGTATTTAATATTTCTTTTCTTTCTAGGTTGGGTGGAAAAGGAGACCTACTACTAAACTGTAGCTCTACATCAGAATTTCACTCATGTCCTTTTAGCTTCCAATCTTTGGATATGTGTTTTTATATAGAATGCTTGAAGCTGCTGAAAGATACAGAACCAAGACGTTTTTATGTGCCTTTGTTTTGTAGTGCAAATTTTATATGGTTTAACGGATGTGCAATTTAAAATAAATTTTCAGCGAAGTCTAGTTTTTGCCTTTTTTGTTGTATTTCTTTCCGGGGGGGGGGGGCGCATCTTATGTTTTTTAAACGTTTGATTTTTTCAAGGGTTGTTTTCAGCTATTTTATTCCACAACTTCAATATATCCTCTTCCAAAGTCCCTAGATGGTATAACTGTACTGAAGTCTGCACAGGTTAAAAATTGTTTCATTTAATGTAAATCAACATGCAGTTCTGTTCAAAACTTTTTTTAATATAATGCAATAATGCTCCCTTTGTCCCATGAGTTGTTACTGTCCACTTGGCACGTGGTAGCCACGGCGCAATCCAATATTTGCACAAGCATTAACTGCTTCCACAAACACCCCTGTGCTTGACCACTAGTCATGTGCTATTGCAGTAATAGACAAGGTATCTATCTTGTACCTGAACTCCTGTTAGTCACCCCCACCCCACAGAAAGGAAATCCATACAAAAACATCTTTTGTGGTTTTCAAGCAGTTGCTTGATTTTAGGGCTCATCAAAATAAACTCCACACTTTGAAATGTCTTCATGTCTGATACACAAAAGCAGTTTATGACTTTGTTAGTCAAGTTGCAGTATATACCTTTTTGCCCCATGACACTTTTAGAACCTCAGGTTACATCGGGGGCAACAACACTACTGTAATTTTATAATGGTCATTCCCCAATAAACCGTGCTGTGGACATGTTTTATTATCCCTTATATGTCAGACATCATTTAATCTCAATATGCATGTCCAAGACAAAATACTGCATTTTAGATACGGTCTTCAAAGGATGAGTGTCAGTGGCTGTACTTTGCTACAATACAGTATTGATGGAAAATTGTTTCCATATTTGCACTACATAAACTGTAAAACTAGTGTAAAAAGTGTAATTTTAGGTACTGCTATTTTTTTTTTTTTCCCTATGTGACTAAATGACTGGTGTTCAGAATTGTGATGGTTGATGTGATATTTTGCATAGAGCGGCACCTTCAATGCAAATGAAATTGTCCCCAGGAAATGAACCAGACACGTCCCTTTTAAATAATCGGTCTAGTTTTCTTAAGATTATGGTGTCTACAGGGATCAGTTTTATCCAACTTGTCTTCAAACACTGACACTCCACATGAAAGCTGCAGTGTGGTGTTTAATTGAACCAGTTATTTTAAAAACAGGAGTTAATGCTGTTAAAGATACTGATTGAATTGGAGACATCAAGAGCAGTTGCAAACCAATGCGGTCCTTTACAACGTCTGCAAAAGGAAACACTTGCATTTGGCTTATTTATAAATTATGATAAATTGCATAAAAAAAAAAATGAAAACAAAAAAGCGCTGTTAAAGGGTAAAAAGCCTTTGACAGGAAGCCAGGAAAAATAAGAGACACAAAAAAGAGCTCTCCCAGGCTTGTATACATTGAGCTAGCGGAAAGAATTCACTTTCCCTTCAAGGATCAAAAATGTTAATTATTTTTGTGTATTCTGGAGTGGACTACTGAATCCGTGAAAATAATGTCTTCAAATGTTTGAATGTGCAAAAGGTTTTACAAATATATCTGCCACACAGACTGAAAGGTGAAAACAATTGTGTTTTTTAATTGCTGTGTAATTTGTCTTCTCATAGTCTGTTTACTGTCTTTGGTGCAATTGGGATTATAATATTTGGAGTGTTTTGAACGTTTTAAAAGTTTCTAGCCAACTGTAGGGTGTCTGTTCTTCAAGAGTGTCTGTAATGTGTTTGAAGTGAGTTTCACTATTGGCCTGGCACATGCATGTAAGTCTTTGATTCCAGTTAAACAGGATGTTGTACAATATGTTTGCTGTGATTCTGCTCTCAGAGCAATATGCCTATGACTTGCATAAATGAACTAGGGTTGATCTGACCCACCTATACCCTGGCAGGATAATTAACAGCTGAATTTGTTTTAGAGCAGTTTACAACACACTCTGTAAATAAAGGTGTTCACCTGGTGTTCTGCACCAGCTATCAAATGGGCACTTTGCCATCATTAATCCATTAATTATATTGCAATACATTCAAATGAAGAAAAGAGCATGGAATTGGATGGGATCTGGATACTAAGCGGGCGCAAACATTATAATGTGTTGTAAGGATTTTGCCTTGTACTTAGGCAATTGCTGACTGTCCAAAAACTTTACACCTCTTCTTACAAGGTGCAAACCATTGTAGAAACAACTAACTAGAGCTGTATAAAAGCACACACCTGCAGAGACCTGTCATTGGCTTCAGGATGGCTGCTGTGGTACACTTCCTGATGTGGCAACACTTGGCTCTTGTTGAGGAGAGGCAGGAACACGTTCGGAGGAGAAGGGCAAGATGCAGAAAACCCCGCATATTCAATTCCAGGGTCACTGGGATGCTGGAGGACGCCTTGCTAAAGCGTTATCATCTCACTCTGCAGGTCATCCTTGATCTCATAGCTAAATTGAGGGATAAGCCAGGCCCCTGTGTCAATCTATCGACCGCTATCCCGACACATTTGACAGTGCTGTGTTTACATATATATATATATATATATATATATATATATATATATATATATATATATATATATATATATATATATAGGTAAGGTAGCAGGGAGGGGGGGTTAAAATCCTTCCCTGCTAAACATGTGAAAATGCACTTGTGGGTGAATGGACTAAGGGTTTTTGTAATTGTTTTAATTGTTTAATGATTTAGTTAATCCTCTGCACCTGGTCGTAATTATAAATTAGAGACAGGTGCAGGGTATTTAAGAGAGGCAGCCAGACTGATCGGGGCTGCTGAGTGAAGAGCCCGACTGCGTGTGTGTCCAGTCGTATTGAAGAGAGTGTTGAGAGAAGCCCGTTTGTGTTTTGGTGTTTGTCAGGTAAACGGCTTAGCCGTCCTGTGTGTGAGTCAGGGATCGGCTGGTGTATAGTGAGAGCTCCAAAACGGAGTTAGGTGTTTATTTCTGTTTTGTTTTATGTTTATTAAAAGTGCGCGTCAGCGCTAAAGCAATTCCATTTCTGTGTCCTGGGTCTATTTTAAAGGGGCAACGAACGTGAAAAGTGAGTGGAAACATTCACTATATATATATATATATATATATATATATATATGATATATATATATATATAATTTTCCTACGAATGCTTGCATAATTTGTTGTTTGAGGCATTTCCAATCACTCCATTTCATCCCTCAGTGACCTTAGCCGTAAGGACTCTCAGCTTAGCTCACCAACCAGGCTCGTCCGGGTTCTTTTCCCTTCTTTAATCATGACCAGACACACAGGATTGAAAGAAATAGCGCTGATGTGCACTTTTAATTACAAAAATTTTAATTAAAATTAGAAAAACACCTGGCTCCTTTGGAGCACTAAGATTCGTTGTAGATTCCTGACTAGCTCGCAGGACGGCTATGCCATTTAACTGCCACATAAACAAAAATAACCACATAGGTTAAACATAGGACTTACGATTTATACGACTGCTCAGGAACAGTTCTGCTCCCTTCTACTCAGCAGCCCCGAGCAGACTGACTGCTCACCTTAAATACATATATATGGATCTCGAAAGTATTCAGCCCATTGGACTTTTTCACATTTTGTTGTGTTACAACATGGAATCATAATGGATTTAACTAGGAGTTTTTGTCACTGATCAACACAAAAAAAGTCCATAATGTCAAAGTGAAAAATAAAATCTACAAATTGTTCTAAATTAATTACAAATACAAAACAGTAAATAACAATTGATTGCCTAAGTATTCACCCCCTTGAGTCAATATTTGGTAGAGGCACCTTTGGCAGCAATTACAGCCACGAGTCTATTTGGATAAGTCTCTACTAGCTTTGCACATCTGGACACTGCAATTTTTGCCCATTCTTCTTTGCAAAATTGCTCAAGCTCCGTCAAGTTGGATGGGGACCTTTGGTAAACAGCAATTTTTAACTCTTTTCATATATTCTCAATTGGATTGAGATCTGAGCTTTGACTAGGCCACTCCAGAACATTGACCTTTTTGTTTTTAAGCCACTCCAGTGTGGCTTTGGCTGTATGTTTGGGGTCACTGTCCTGCTGGAAGATGAATCTCCCCCCAAATCCCTGGTCTCTTGCAGACTTCAGCAGGTTTTCCTCCAGGATTTCTCTGTACTTTGCTGCATCCATTTTGCCCTCTATCTTCTCGAGCTTTCCAGGCCCTGACGCAGAGAAGCATCCCCATAGCATGATGCTGCCACTCCATGCTTCATGATAGGGATGGTGTTCTCAGACAAACATCGCTTAGGCCAAAAAGCTCTATTTTGGTCTCATCAGACCACCAAAGAACCTTCTTCCACTTGGTCTCAGAGTCTCCCACATGCCTTCTGGCAAACTCTAGCCACACGCACATATATATATGGTTTGCGCCTACTGCTCTCTGTTCTCGTAACTCATAACTCAGTCACCTCTGGGCAGCAAGTGCGGCCTCTAAATAGAATGGTGTGCTCATTGAGACCCTCAGTATCATAATTGTGGATAATTATTTGTGCACATTGAATAATTTGTATAACTTGTGGTGTGTCCCTTGTTCCTAAAACTATTGAAATCTTTGCTAAAGGTGCATATTGAACTATTTTTAAACTAAAATGTTTTTGCTTCTTTGAAGGGATAACGTGCAACACACTTCACAAAACCATAATGCTTTGGAATGTGAGGGAAAAGAGTGCTTTGATCTGCTAGGGTTCTTCTGTTTTATTTATTTTATATAATAATTTGTTAGAATATTGAGGAAAAAAGTATATCCATTTAGAATTGACCAACCTGTCAGTGAGCAGCCCCTGTAAGATCAAGTATATATTATGCTAACTAAATTACCATTGAGTTTAATTACAGAAAGTGGTTATAGAACATGGGTGTGCACATCTATGCCTTATTTATTTTGTGCTAAAAAAGAAAGCTTTAATGCTCCTCGTCTTGATAACTGAAGCTATAAACTGGAGTCCTGTCTGTTTCTTGTTTCTAGAGTGCTTACCCCAAAGGCTATTGTTTGAGTAGAATGGGGTCTAAGTGAATGTACAGTGTGTTTTACATTTGTTCCACTGACTGTAAGGATATCCAGGAATTGTTAAGAGAAACAAATGGCTTGTCGGACCATGCGAAAAGGGGGAAATAAAACACAGAAAGGTCATGCCTTTGTAAAATCTTTTTAGATGTATGCATCACCAAAAAGTGAAAATATTCTTTCAGGAACACTGTGACGCAAGGCTCAGTAAAACATGCTAGAATTTCAATGCTAGAGAAAGGTATTGGATTTAGCACAACTGGAGACTGAAATTAATGTATCCTTAGATCAGCTCATGCAGTGTTAATGTGAGCTACCTAGCTCATTTCAATTCTAATTTCTAACCTACAGTACATTACAGAGTATGTGTGTTTGCGAGTAGAGTTTTCATATTGCACATCATATGTAAAAGAGGAGCCGATAAAAAATAAAAAATAAAAAAAATGTGTGTGCGATAAACCGGGATTAAAAGACAAATTAGTTTCACTCATGTGAAGAGCCTTTATTTGAATTAGAGTTTGGTAGGGATGTGATTAAAATCCCATCCCTGAAAAATCAGTGTTCAGAATGTGGCCAGGTTCTAATTGATTAATAGATAGTCAGTTAGGCCTGGCCACATTGTACAGGTGGATCTGAAACACAGCTCTGGAAATCAAAGTACACAGAAAAAGAGCTTTCGAACTGCGATCTCCACTCTTCTGCCTCTGCTATTCCCACTGTCGGACTAGATTTCAATTAAACAATCAGTCACATAAAGCTAAATATATCAGTAAGCTCACAGGAAATCAACTTTTAATTCTGCTGCAATGAAATATGCAGGGGCCTGGACTTTGTCATGATTAAATGGAGTACCACAGACATTTCCTGTAAAAAAGACAATACTCTTCTTAGTCACTGTTTTACCGTTATATCCTGTGGTATAACAGAACCTGAGAGTGTACAGAAGTCTAAAAAACTGAACATAATTTAAAAAATTTGGGGAGCAAAGAGCTTTTCCAAACCAATAGGAAATTAATTTAGGCTAAGTTTGAGTGGGTTTGACTGTGTGTGACAAACTGACAAACCAAAAAGACTTACATTGGTGGACTTATCCAATGGTTTCAATACTATTTACAATAGCTTCATTTTCAGAAAGAGAAAACAAAACCTTAATTTAAAAAAGAAAGAAAAAGTTTTGTCAAATTGTGTGCTAAACTCGACTCGATTCTGTTCCGCACACCCCCTGCTCTCTTCCCTAGACTGGGATCTGCAGACCAAATGTTATGATAGCAAGCTGACTCAATTCTGGTGCCAAATGTGGTTTGTCACATGGTATGACATTGGAACCAAGAATTCTGGCTCATTACCTTCTAAACTGGGCAAGTTGAAGGACAGACCAGATGGTACATATCCTTTATTTAGATGGAAGATGCAATGTTAAAACTTTCAATGCCAACTTTTTTTCCTTAAATTCTGCTGTTGTTCACCACATTTTAATATTGGATTCCTCCTGATTCAGCTTTTGGATTAGATATATACATTACTATACCATACCCTTCAGTACCCTAGTATAACCAGAGAATAGGTACAGTTTGTAATGTTGGTTCATTGCATTCCTCTGTACTACCAATAGTGATTTGCCAGCTGTCATTACATTTTCCAATAAGCTGTGACAGGCTGGTGAGTGGATAGAGGCCCAGAGACAGACTGCAGTTAGTTCAAATAATATTTTTATTAACAAATAAACATAAAATAAAAGGGCACAAGGGCCAAAACAAAGGTATTTATACACAAATAACAAAACACAAAACAAAACTTACAAAATCTCTTCAGTTTTTAATCTCCAGCACAAAGCCCTGCGTGTAATAATGTTAAGAATTCTTACCTTACATATTCTTCGGAGCAGTAATGGAACAAGCCATGAACGTGGTTCTGACTGCTACTGCTCCTGCTTGGAAATGAACTGAACAAATTCTATAATAGCAGAATATCTTTGAATGGACTGTCTACCAATATCTTTGCTGTCTACTAACTAGCTGGGAATGTGACTCATGAAGCTCAAAATTCGTTACTCAATCGATTTGTAGGGATTGGGTACCAAAGTTAGAAAGGAGGCATTGTGCTGGCTAAACGGTACAGTTGGAGGGGATGATATACCACTGAAATGTAATGAAAGAAAAGTAGTACTGTTATTACAAAGACATTCTTTAGCACTTACATTATTCAAATACACTTGTGTTGTTGTTTGTTATCTTATGAGATTCGTATACATCTATTTTAAAAGTGGAATGTAAACACCTTTTCACTATTTTGACAAAAAAAGTTGTGAAACAAAAGCAACAATTATACCCAAATCCAGGTCTATAAAAGACAAGTAGTCTGTGATAAAAGTTTGAAGATTTGTGAAAATTCAATGGAGTTGTTGTGTTGAGTGTCAGGTGTGGCAGACAGATGGACATGACCAGCGCATAATGTCCTCATTTTGAATTTTGATGAATATTGCCCCCAACCCACATATAGTACATATCACACCCTCAAGAGTAGAGGTGACATTTTCATTTATCAGTCTTGCTGGTGATGCAATATCGATGTAAATACTGTAAAGTGTTTTTAAAAGGACACTATTAATACAGTGAGTGTTTTTTTTTTTTTTTTTTTTTTTTTTTATTTAGTGTGCCCAATTATTTTATCCCTGATTTTCTCCCCAGTTTGAAATGTCCAGTTATGTTTTTCCCTCACCGCAGCAATTCCTCGCACAACTCTGGAGAACTGAAGGTTCAGGACGTACTCCGATCCCACGCCCAAGCCAGCTTCCTCGTTTACACCCAGGAACTTGAGAGTGGACGTCAGGGAGCTACTGGCCTCTAGAGGACAAAGGCCAGCCCTTCAGGTGTCCACCTAATCTCACTAGGTGCCTGGCCAGCAGGATCCGATGTCCGCACAGCCAGGATGTGAACCTGCACTCCTATGACTATATGTCTCTCCGGCTGTACATTTCTGAGGTGAACCACTTGGGGACCCCTACATGTGCCATTGTAACTTAATATTTGAACTATCTTTAAGTTCAAATAAACATGTCAACTGTTACAGCAGGTGATTGGCCTTCACCAGTACTTTAACACTGAAGGTGAGTTAAAGGTAACCCATAACTCACGGTGTTACATAATAATATTTCATGTCAACAGCAAACATTGTTGAAACATAAGCTTCATAATACCACAGTGGTGGCAGGCTTATCAACAGCCCCCAGTCTAAATCTGTTGTTTTTTTATTAAGATGAACTGGTTAAATAGAAAGTATCTCTATGAAAACAGGTGAATACTGTAAATAGAGATAACATGTTGTTTGCTTTCGGTCACAAGAACATCAACTGCAGGTGTCGATGGTAGTGTAGAAAGCCTCATAGTGTTTGTATAAACAGACAAGTACAATAGCTAACTGATTCCTGTGTTTTCAAAGCATCTCATGCTGCCTGATAGACCGTCAAGTGTTTTTGGCTGGGTAGGGGTCACCCTCATTTTTTCATCTGACTGACATAATTAACAGAATGTGGTATGTGTGGATTCTATAGCTCTGCACACAAAGCTTTCATTTCCTGATAGTGTTTTAAATCTTACAACAATGTGTGTCAGGGTGCAAAACATTTTGAGGCAGCTGAGAATCGAATGGGTGTGTGAGAACTGAAGCCCGCCGCTTCTATGTCATGTAATTAACTAAAGAGTTCAATCAGATAAAGACATTTTTAATTAGCATTTTTGATCTTTTTGTGATTACAGCTGAGTAAGAAAGGCAACTCCACCCTTTGAATTTAGAAGAATCATTATGGAAATCAGTACGAGTTAATCCTTCCACTGTGATATCAGGGACATTTCATTCAGCCTTTGATTACATTTGGTTTTACAGTTAATACAGTTAGAATCATACACTATAATTTAACAAGTACAATTAAAACAAAGCTGAGCAGACACTTGAACATCGTGCCACAGTGATCGATTTATCTGCCTGTATTTTTCCAGCAGTTGATAGGATTAAAGTGATTGTACTGTAACTAACAGTGGTGCTGCAGCAGATTAAAGAAATTCCAGCTTGCACATTTCATGAGCGTGAAATACGTAAACATTACTTATTATTTAATTGAAACATTGAAAATAAAGAAACCAACATGTATATATTTGTTACCCCAAAACCTTACTTCATCAACACCTTACCATTTTTCCCTTCTGTATGTAATACAGCAATTTATTATAATGAGCATGGTCTGTGTGTGTGTGCATTATGGAATGGCATAAAACAAATCTCTGTGTACCTGCACTGAACTACCTTATTCCATTCAAATCAAAATATGACGTTTCATATCTGTGCCACCTCTGCCTACTCTCTCTACATATAATGCACAGCTATGGCCAAAAGCTTTGCATCACCTAGAATTATTACCTACAGAGAGAAAAAAAAAAAAGAACATCAAAGGTCTACCAGAAACCATAACAGTAGTACAATATTTCAGGTTAGATTTCAAAATATCACATTTTGTCAGTTTTTTGATAAGTATACGGAAAACTACAAACTGGTAGTTAATTCAATATGTTAATGTAACATTATTCAACAGGTTTCATTTGACTTTATGAAGTATAATAAGTTAATTCTATAGGGTGATGCAAAAAAATTGGGCCAGAGCTATATATATATATATATAGAGAGAGAGAGAGAGAGAGAGAGAGAGAGAGTCTCTCCTCTCCTCTCTCTCCTCTTTTCTCAACTTTCCAGTGTATTGCCAAACATCATTTTATCATCTACATTTCTATATATATATATATATATATATATATATATATATATATATATATATATATATATATATATATATATATATAAATTAAAATGACATTTGAAGCTGCTTCCTCTTTAAATGTTTTAATGAAACATTAACTCTCTGCTTTGTTGCATTCCAGGTTATAATAGAACATCCATGAGCAGTAAACATGCCAACAGCTTAATTCCATCAGCTTGCAAACTTATTGGCAACCTCTACCCAACATTTTATGAGATGCCTGGGGTCCAGGTCTAGCTCAAACTTGAGTAATGTTCTTTTTATTGACCACCAGATGGTCAGTACTCAATCCATGAAGAGGTTGAGACAATAACAATGCCCAACAAATCACTGGCAACAGAAACTCATTCCATATTTGGTGTTCTGCAGCCCTGACAAACCAAGACTAAACAAGGGACACCCGCCAGCAACGCCACCTGCTGGAATATATCCGCCACCTCATGAATGTCTGCTCTCTGTGTGACTTGTTCAGCATACATTTTAAGATATGCTTATGTGAGTAATCTTAGACAACATCATACTAAATAATTGTTATGTTTTGACTGATGGATAAAACTGTTACTGCTGAATAGCCATTTTATCTTATCAGATGTTTATATGATTAGATGATAACACCTTATTGTCCTGATCCACCCATTTCATAATGAATGGTTTCAGGAATGATATGACACGAAATACACAATATCATATTAATATCCTGTAAACAAATACGTTTTTACTTCTTTGTGCTTTAGTTTGTTTAAGAATTGTTGCTGTTAACCTACAAAGCATTGTCCAGCATTACGTCTTCTTACCTAACTATGCACAGTAGATATTACCTCGCTGGTCTCCTTGCAATCCATAGATTCCAATTAAAGTGGTCTGGATTCAGGGCTTTCAGTTGTAATAGTCTTCATATGTGTTTCAGTTGTAATATTCTTCTATGTGTTTCAATTGTAATATTCTTCATGTGTTTTAGTTGTAATGTTCTTCATATGTGAGATTCTATTAGGGATTCAGATTCCATTCATAGTTTTAAATATAAAAAATAAAAAAAAGATTTTTACTTATAGGACTGAAATATAATTCTGAAAATAGGCAATGCTGATTCAAATAAAATGTTGGGTTTTTTTGTCATTATTAAACACACTGCACTTATATTTAAATACAAGCTAAGGGTGTATTGCTCTTCTCCAAGACGTCACCCTAGTCAAAAAGCCATTTTACTGAAGATGTAGGAACAAAAATTAAGTTTGAAACAAAACGAAACAAACAAAAAAACACTAAATTGAAAATGAACTGTTGGTCAGTAACATGATATTTTCCTGTTCTTGTACAATAAGCAACACTTATATCATTTTGTATTTAATTGTTAAGCCAAAATATCACAGTAAAATAAAAAAAAAATTATATATATATATATATATATATATATTATTATATATATATATATATATATATATATATATATATATATATATGGCAACGTTACAATGTCGTTACAGAGCATAAAAGAAAAGAAAATGACCTTGGGCATACAGTAAAATAAACAGCCTTGAAGTGTTTCCAGATTACCTGAGAAAAGAGCCTGCATGATTATGAAAGCTGCTACTCTTTGAGAGGTTATATTAGTCTAATAAAATCTATTATCTCTGTGAGAATTGAGGGCTCAATACAACTTGTAAGAACTGTGCTGTAGGCAGTAAACATTGCCCCATTGTGCTTAAAAAGACCAATTGCAGGCTTAACGTGGGGCCATGTTTAGATTCAATGACTATGAGCCATTTGTGAAGGTTTTAAATCAGTTGATATCACCTCGTTCCAAAGTCAAACTGGGGTTTTTGTTTGATCCATGTGCTGTTTACAACCCAGTCTACAACTGACTTCACACAATGGCATAAGATCAACAATATGTCCAAAACATAAAACATTTAGAAATGCCATTACCGACACAGTACATTACAGGTGAAGTAAAAAGTAAAATCAATACCTTATATATTAATGCAGTAAAGTGTATATCAGTACAGCACAGCAGGGAAATTCATTAAAATGCTGTGCTCAAAGCGTTGTGACTGCATTCCTTTGCACAGTAATGAATGTACATGGCCTATCTAACGAGTGTTTTGCTGATGTTTTTATTTTCTAGATTTTTTAAAAATTAATTCCATGTTGATGGGTAATGTAATGTTAGAATGTATTTTCTATTGTTTTGGCCACATTATTTGCGCTGTTTAGATTGTTTTATTAATGTTACTGGTTGTTAGAATTACTGGTAATACAACAACAATGATTAGTTGGCACTGTTTTGTACTGTGCAGCTAATGCTACTG
The DNA here is from genome assembly GCF_017654505.1 of Polyodon spathula. Classification (NCBI taxonomy): domain Eukaryota; kingdom Metazoa; phylum Chordata; class Actinopteri; order Acipenseriformes; family Polyodontidae; genus Polyodon; species Polyodon spathula. The sequence goes on along the minus strand of NC_054542.1, from coordinate 35,348,828 downwards.
TAGTTTTAACTGGAAGACCTTACGCACTGTGACATTTCTGCTGAACAGTTTTTGAGTTACGTTGTGTCTGGGGACTAGAAAAGGAGATCGTTACCACGGGGTACTTTGAGTGAGTGTCTTTGAGCTCTGTATTCTAATGCTGTAACAAGAAAGCAACAAACCTGTGCCAAGGAAATAAAGAATACTGAATGGAGAAACCTTGGTTGCACATTTTTTATACGCTTCACGAAATTGGCCGGCTCCCCTGAGAGAACACATAAACCAGCCTACGTGCATACTTGCAGGCCTGAATCTACCTGATGGACTGGTTGGGTTGCCTACTAGGGTTTCCAACTTTTACAGACCAAACCTGAACATTTTTCTCAGACAGTCAGGGTCTAGCAAAACTGCAATACACTGTAATACAGTTTAACACAATACTACCAGATCTCGGTACAAATTAATAGTCATGCAGTATATACAGTATTGTGCTCTTGACATTTTTAGCAATCGCACTTATCAAACTCGATAACGATTTCTGTTGAGTAAATGAATACAGTTTCTATTGTTGTGCATTTAAATATGTTATAAATTGATGGTTCTGTGATTTCATTTAAATATTTCAGAAAAGTCGGTTAAACAGTTATGCATAATAAGAATAATATTGTAGCATTTAGCAAGTGGCAGAAAACAGAGACGCTGGTTCAAATCCTTTCTCTTTATTTCTTTCACTGGACGCTCTCTCAGTACCCAAACAGAGACCACAGCTCTGTCAGCAGCACAGGATTCACACGCAGGAACACAGCAACCATGGCAAACAGCACAGCATCAACCCTGCTTAACAGCGCTGTGCACCTTCTTACAGGCTTATGCAAATAAATTACCTGGCTTTAGACACATCCCATTTACCCTCAGCCACACACCACGAACAATGGGCACAGACCCACAAACAACAACCATTGAGAACAGAGCAGGGCAGACAAACAAACAGTGCGTCACATGGTACGGGAATACACAAACAAAGGTAAACAAGCAATGTCGGAATATGAGGGAATAACACACACAGCATGCAAACACAAACAAACAGCAGAGAATACAGTACATAAACACAAATGCACAGATCGCTACATTGCCCCCAACTTAGTCTCTTTTTGTCTTCAAAAAGTCCACAGGGCCCAATGCAGCATATGGCCCTAATCGACCACCCCCCTTGAAACACAACCCCATTCCCCTTCTGTCCAGTTTTTCACCTCTGGATTGTGGTGAGTGGGTTGGCAGGCAGTGCAGTGAGGGAGGTGGGCTCCTCTCCTCCTTCTGCCTGGGTGATCCTGGGTCTTCAGTCATGGGGTGCCCGTTTAACCCCTCTGATGACTCCTGGGCTTCTGTAAGGGGGTGCCCATTTAACCAGTCTGGTTGGCAATGCTGACAATGGCACGGTGCACTCCAACAGTGACGTGGTATGGACAGTAGCGCAGGCCATTGTGGCGGTGAAAATGCTGTTCAGGGTGCAATGCACTTACTTGAATTTGATCTTTTGCTACTGATTTTATTGTACTTTACAACTGCCTTATCTTTAAAGTGATATTTTGTAACGTAACAATTGTAAGTCACCCTGGATGAGGGTGTCTGCTAAGAGATGAAGAAAGAAGAAGAAGAAGAAGAAGAAGAAGAAGAAGAAGAAGAAGAAGAAGAAGAAGAAGAAGAAGAAGAAGAATGTAGTACCGTGTGTGCCAGTTTACTTTTTCATTGTCGGGGCCACATACCAATCCTTCCCTGGGGCCCATGAAGGCTCTCGGCAGCCCTGGGCACAGTATAGTCCTCCTTTAGAAAGCCTCTTAGCTTAACCATTTAGCTGTCACTCGCTGAAGTTGATTATACAGGAACAAAAAATCTACATTTCAGTTACTGTCAATTTGTAGAATAAAGATACAAAGTTACGATACTCTTCTACCAAATGTGTCATATGCACTGTTTTAACTGCAAGTCTATTTCACGAAAGATGTTACAAGTTTTTATACAAACAGAACTACTGTATATAATTCATATTGGTACTGTATTTTGAAACAAACTAATTAAAAATATATATTTCCTTAATTGGTAATGTAAATAAGTTTTCCAAAAAGGTAAAATCACGTCAAAGTGTGCTCACTCACTCACCGGGGGTGCCCCAGTAGGGGTCACAAGTATCTGTCACATCATTATATCTTTCTAATTTGTGTGACTGGAGTTAAGATGTGTGCTCAGTGGTTGTAAATACATAACATTTTGCTGTGGAAGATACCATTTTGAATTAAGCACCAAACAGCCATCGGTTGTTTTAATCGCCAGTGTTGGGGTCATGTGACTGCAATCCCAATTGGATTCTTTACATCATGTGGCTGTGATCGATATACCCGGTATTATTCAAATGATGGGGGCACAGTAGAATGTACAGATGAGTACTAAATAGTACATTTCTAATAAGATAGTGGAAATCGTTTAAGCAACTAATGTATGTCAAAGAAAATATTAAAGGAAGGTTGGAGTTTCTTAAGCGTTTCACTTAATACTGGACACTTAACACTGGGCTTGATAATTCCTGCCACCCAACAATTCCCAGACTATCCAGGTCAGACCTCTACAGGTGGCAAACCTTTTGCCTACAATCATAGTGATCTTTCAGAAGTCTCAGTATAGTTTTAGCCTTCACAAAGGTCACTTTGTAATGACCTTAAGAAAGGAATTGATGTTGTAAATCCTACTTAAAAATACAAAAAAAAAAAAAAAAAAACCTCTAAGGTCACCATTGATCAGGTTCTGCCATAGCTCAGCTTCACACCAGGAACCCCAAGTTCACCTCCAATGCTGCTGGGAGTTTGTTGCCATGGTGATTGTTCTCCATTGGTGATCTGTGGTATTTGTTTTTGTTTGCCATGTATACGTTACTGTTGTGGTGTTTTATGTATTGGCAAGCTGTTGGCTTCAGTTTTAATTCAGATATTAATAATACCCAGCAGAGCATCCCTATCTACAATTCTACAATTAATGTCTGGATGTGATAGCTTTTCATTAAAAATGTTCTTTTGTCCTTGTTGATTGCTACCAAATCAAATTTCTACTGTTTTGTGAAATCTAGATCCCTCAATGATTACAAATCTGTTTGATATAATTGTTTTTGGGTTTTTTTTTTATTCCTACTGTAGCTCTCCTGTCATATTTGTTTACCATGCAAAGGGACCTACAATCACCTCCATTATCACCACTATGAGTCTCAGCTCAGAAACCATCAGACAGATTCATCAGCAAAATCTGTGGAACGTGCATTTGTCATGTAGCAAATTATTATAATCATTAGACTCCTCTTCAATCTCCACACTACAGATACAGTGACTCTGATCAAACTACATTCCTTTGTGGTTGGTATTTAAAGCTACAAGAACACCCAGGGCCCAAATAGATGTAGTCTCTAGATAAGCCAAATAACTAGCCTAATTACAGTTTACAAGATATAGTTTAAAAGTGGAAGGATTTTAACTATGTAATCAGTCCCTAAAGTAATGAGTAGTTCTTACACACCAGATACCGTGTGCATACATCTTTGCACATTATGTAATACAGTACATGTAAAGCATTTACAAAAAAATTTAACTATTTAAACACAATGTCCCTATTGTGTTGTGAATATTGAATTTGAAGGGAACTCAGGCATGCTCAAAAGGTCCTTGATAAAAAATACGGTCAGTATTAATTCCTAAAGACATCAAAGTTAATTTTTTCTGAAGGCTTTGCAACACATTTCAATAGCTATGGTATTCTGGTATGAGTATAGCACACAAAAATAGCTGAACCATTTATCAAAGAAAATGGCCTGGCACAGAGAGCAAGAAGAGATATACTGTATATCAGTTAAATCCCGGTATGTCTTATTGCTTGTGCTGTGGTGTTAGGCCCTTTCATGGTTTCCACAAGGGCACCACAGCAGGGACTTGAATTAAACAAGCATAGCTGGCCCCAGAATACTGTGAATTTAATGATTGTGGTTATGCCAGTTCTACAGAAGTTATTTTAGCCATTCTCCAGAACAGTATGCTAATTGAACTCCCTCGAGTGTGCTTAACCTTTGTGATTAAATCCTTTCCTTTCATATGCTCCTAATGATGTATTAAAACCCACTCTCAGCATGGCTCAGTTTTAATGGGGCAATGATGGCATTGATGAGATTATCATTACTGACATGAACAGTATAATAAGTGCAGACCGACAGACCGACATTTCACAAGATTGCTGGCAAAGCACCTGGTCAGCAGTTTCATTGATATTTATAGACATTGGGTAACAAATTCAGTGTCTACAGGCTAAGAAGCAGTTACAGAAATATACAAACTAGTTTTGTATGTTATTCTTGATGCACTACTGGTATCAATTATACAAGTTGTCAAAAAATGCATTTGCTTGCTCAGCTCTTGTAAGTATATTGTATACTTGTTGTTTATCAAGGTTTGTTTTTAACCTTGAATTCTCCCACACCCCACCACTAACCAGCTTAATCTCTGCAATCGAACAGATACAAGATTAGACGAGAATGCACATTGTTCCCATCAGCACTGTGTAGGCTGGGAGTGGTAATAAAGTGAAAAAAATCTATGTCGGCAACATTAAAACTACATTAAAAGTTATAATGTAATTGTTCAAGCTCATGAAGAGGACACAAAATATATATATATATATATATATATATATATATATATATATATATATATATATATATATATATATATATATCATGTTAAGATCTCTGGGATGTTTAAGGAAATTATTATTTTTAATGTTGTCTTCCTTTTGGGCAAGAGGTGTGGGAAGTAAAGAACACAAAACCGGACATGTTGAGTTGCCACTGCTGTGTCTTTTTGCCCTGCGAGGAGAAGCTGCATGTTCAAGCCTTGGTGTTGTGCTGTTTGTCATTTCAGATGTCATTCAATCAAGTTAAGCTGTCCTCAGAAGCAAGACTGAATTATGACAATATCACTCAACCCCTTGACAGTTATACTTTTTTTAGTCCGGAAAGGCCTGTAGTTTGTATGATGAAGATGTATTGAAAGACGCTTTTGAATAATTTATAAGACTACACTGAGTCGGAGGGGGAGCTGCAGCACATGCAATTAATGAGTTAAGTGTAATGTATGCAGAACACCTGATCAGTCTATTGAAGCTCTATCCTGTTTTGCACTGCCACCTAGTGTTAATGTGGGTCCATACTGTATGTGCAGTGACCTCCGATCCCGTTAGTGCAAGACCAGAATTTAATTAAGAGAACCTTTACAGACAAACCACATCATGAAATGTCTGTCTCACATGGATTTCGGTATATTTGAATTTGCCTGCACAGTAAAGCTGATTGTTTGAAAATGACAAACATAGCTTTTTAAATTGTATATAAAAGTGCAAAAAAGGGTTAAAAAAGAATAATAACTATAATACTTGCATTGCATGGAAGACAAAGAGAGCAGAATATACTCTACATGTGTATGTGAGTAATGGCTAGTAATAACAGCCAGCTTTTCTTTAAATAGCTTTACTGGAAATATATGCCAAAATCTATTAATAAAATAAGAACAGACAATGTGCTGAAAACATACTGTTGCTTCCTCTGTTGTGCGATTAGATGAGGCAGTGCCTTCACATATGGTAGTACTTTACAACACTGTAACCCACTCCAACCCAGGTTTAATTTACACACAGGCTTTTTTCAGTAAGAGCAATCAATTGTGTACTGTTTTCACTCTAGCAATTACTTCACAATTACTTTGCTTTTATGCCACCCACTGGTAAAGTATTTTTAAAAGGTAATGACAATATACTTTTTTTTTTTTTTTTAAAGCAAGCGGTGCACATAACAATAATTACCCAAAGCACAACCCTAGAACTTCCAATTGGTGCAATTGCAAAATAGTGATATTTTGAAATATCACTGTCCTGGTCACAAAAGCAAAGTTTGTGGGGAATAATAGCCATTTTCTATACTTTTGAGGCATAAGCAATTAGGAAATAACACTTACTACCCAGGAACAAAAATTGTGTTACATAGTGTAATTTGTGTCCTTTTTTGGATCTGGTATTCGAATTGTTACTTGTCATTATGTATGGTTGGAACTGCAGAGGTGTCCTACAGTATTAAAACCTCCAGCTTTCATTCTTGATTAATAATTAGATTATTGGCAGTGGCATTTGCATTTGTTGGTCTTGTGCTGGCCCAAGAATTTCACCTCTAATGGCAGTTTTATAGCGTTCCTTTAAAGTCTTATTAAAAGCATCTACACTTGCACAAGTAACACAATAATTTGAGATTGGTTGTTGATGTGTAATTACATAATGGAAAATGTTGCAGTTCCACTTATTTATAAATGTGGGGCAGGACAGAGAAACTGGCACCAGATTGACGGTTTATGAATGTGTGTTTTTTAATTTTCAGAATCAGCGTCGTCAAATGCCAATCCCTTACAAAAACCCATTTTGTTTTGTAAGGAAGATGACTTCTACAAAATGAACAAAGTTTTTGAGGTTGTTAATACTGTTATGCTATTGACTAACAGTAATAACAATGTAGTCTTTACAACTTTTCTTTGGGACAAAATGTAGTACAGCTTGAGAATGTAATTCAGTTTGAACAATGGATAGCAAAAGGAATGGTGCAAGGAGGCTCAGAGCTAGCTTGAGTTACCTGTGTGGTTTTGGAGTGGATTAGGGGTATGGGAGTGTGGAAATGGCTCGATTGAGTAAACTCATTTTGGGAATACAATAAACCAGCTGGGATTTAATCACAGACTACAAGTCCTTGGACCACAGGTTGGGAACCTGTGCTGTGGTTGATAAATACTGTATCAAGAGCTATTCTTTTATCTGCAGTATGGGATGTTTGTCAGAATTATGGGATAGTATTTCTTTCTTACATGAACCTACACAGTTGTAAGCTTCACCTTTTTTCAGTTTCTGCTGAATTCCTTAAATTTATTAAGGTAAACTCTAATCATTGTGGAAAAAATAATCCTGGAAAAAATCATTAGATTAACATTCTCTCCCTGAGGTTTTTCTGCATGAAGTATTTCAATGATCTTTAAAAAAAATTCCACAGTCATTAGCTTTAGTGCAGGTCACATGTTCTCAAGTTGGTGCAATTAACCTTGGAACATTCTGACATGGTTCAGTTTTTTTTTTTTTGCTTCTTCAAATCTCCTGCATTAAATGAAGTTATGCAATATCTTGTCCTTGTGCCAGCATGAACTTCATATTTTTCCAGCTTCATGTCACTGATCCTTCTTTCCACATGTCTGTTTGATCCTTTGTTAATGAACACTGTCTAAGCAAAAGCCTTCCTAGTGAAAACTTACTCACTTCTGCAGCTCACTACTATGATTGTATAAAAGTTGTAGGTTGTACCTTTTAATCCAATATTCCTGAAATAGGCGGGTGCGATGAAATACATTGTAGCTGTGCAGGTTGCTAGGATATGGTCTGCCTGGGTCATGTAAAGCAGTGTCATTTGGGGTGAATGAACTCAATGGCCAATCGGTTTTAGACATGTCTTAATTTTGTATTTAACGTTGTATTTAACATTAACATGCCATTTTAAAATGTTTGTAAAAATGCCTACTACAAAGGTAACTGTATAGAGTAAATTAAATACCGCTCTGGTAAGAACCAGTGTTCGGTTGTCTAATGCGTTGTTCCTAACAAGAAGCCTGGTTATTCTGAGCTGTCTTTTTTGCATTTTGCATAGGCAGCTTATTCATTGTATTCATTATGTTACAGTAACTTGACTGTAATAATAGGAAAAAAAAACTTGTGAACAAAAGACTTTCTTTTTATAAGTCTATCTTATTATTGTTATAAGGACTATAAGATTACAACTGTTGCTTAGACTAGCATATATATGTAGACAAGACATTATTATCTTTTAGATTTTATTTTGCCTGTCTTTATCCATTTTTTTTATTGTGTAAACCAACCATGATTCCAATAACTTATATCTTTTCTATTCATTTCATTCAAAACTGTAACCCAAGTGTTATCCTCCACTGACACAGTGGCAGTATTTGAATGACAGGTTATATTTGTTAAGGTGGCAGGTAAGTTTTCATTCTTGCAGTCTTTTGAACACAAGTCAGTTTTATTTTTAAGAAGCACGCTGATGGCTAGAATTCGATTTCTGGTATCTAAATTTTAAATACATGAAGGAGTCGCACAGCTAACCCAGAAGGAGACAGACCTCTCTGAAATGGGGAGTCTAGGACAAAAGCACGAAAGCCTTTTCTGGTAAAATGGTTTAAATTGAAAAAGAATGCATGTACACTGTGAAGGTTAAACTACCATACTGGGTCTGTAAGAATGTTATGCTTTGCAGTCAGTGACTTGATTTGACCCTGCTGAGGTAAAATGACCTGGAAGAGAAATAGTAACAGGCTCTTGAAAGTCAGTTGTCTAAACAGTTCCTTTAACTTAAAATTGAATACACAGATTTGTTAAAACACTGCGCTTCTTTTAAAACTGTACATATGCGAGCTACTGTACTGTGAGTGGAAGTGCTAAACAGGTAAGATTTATGGAACAATTTAATTAGTTATTACCATTTTAAAAATTGAACTGGTTTCCATGTATATCAGAATGGTAAAAGGACAAGCTCCCTTAAAGGAATACTTAATACCCTCAGTCTGAATTGGAAACGTTAATAAAGTCACACATGTATTTTTCCACTGCTACACACACAGTTGTTACAGTTGTTGAAAATGTTATGTTGCCTCATATCATCAGATAATAGATGATCAATGCCCATATTATAAACTATTGCTATAATGCATTATTTTAATTTTCAGTTCTATTATATTATGATTAACATACAGTATTGATTATCTATGTACCTAGGCGATGACACCCTGGGTATTGCATTATTTTAGTTCTTTCCTCCATTGGGAATACAATCAAATAAGACATTTTAAAGTGACTGGAAGGCATTGGAATTTAAACCAATAAAGATAATGGGTCAGAGATTATTCTGCTCTTGTATAAATGAAAGCAAAAAGACTTGAGGCATATGTACACAGCACTGCTATGTTCATGCCTAGGAGCAATACATGTTTAGTTGGAACATCTTGACCTGAAGTCTTGTGTTATCTGAAGTACCAGCCAGCTACTCTCCATTCCCAATAAGAAGCTGCAATAGATCAGGACAAACAATTTCCACACCTACATCATTATGTTGATTTCTTTTGATAAAGGACTTAATGTTCCCAGAAGAAAATGTCAACTAGGCTGATCCCAGTACTGTATGACATGAGCTATGATGAAAGGTTAAAATAATCTCTTCAGCCTAGAAAAAAGAAATATAAAATCACAAATGGAAATGATACAGTTAACCCAAGACACTACTGCAAATTTATTACATAGACAAGAACAAGAGGGCACACATGGAAGCTGAGTAAAAGTTTAAAAGAGACAGTAGGAAGCATTTTTTTACACAGTTAGAAATACATGGAATAGCCTACCAGGTGAAGTAGTAGGATCTAAAACACTGGGAACATAAAAAAGACGAGATTCTGTGCTTTTAAATTTGGTAACAAGGGACAAGCCTTGATGGGCCGAATGGTCTTTCCTTGTTCCCAAACTTTTCTTATGCTCTTATGTATATGTATGCATATATCAAAATGCAGAAGGATTGTGTGTCAATATACTGAATATCTTTATATTTTCAGAATTATTGACCATGAAGAGGATTCTCATTAAAAAAAAATAAAGATCCTCCTGCAGAGAACAGTATTTTATAGTTTTTTTATTTGAGACGTTTGTACCAGACAGTGTTGTGTGGTGCAATGCCGGAACGGATTCTGTCCTGTCGGTGAGGTCAGATAAGGTTAAAAGCTCTAACCATGGATGCAGATGAGCCTGGCTGTTTTGTATAGTGGTTAAGACGTTAGCCTGCTTTGTGCAGGGCTGTCGGTTTGTGCCCAGCCTCTGTCCTCAAAACAATGTAGTCTCTCACTTAATTGTGTTTGAGGCAAACCAAATTCATCTATCCAATGATTTCTGAGAATGTATAAAATAAGCTTCAAAGTTTCCACTCTTATCAAGTAATAAAACTGGCTGATTATTTAAATGTGAGGCTTGTGTTTGTATTGTACTCTATACAAATTGAGTTGCTAGTAACTAGTAAGGATAATCTGTTCTTGTTTGTCTTCTCCTATTGTATCTTACAGGATAAGGTTTTTCCACAAGCATAACCCTAACCCTAACCTTAACCAGAATTTGCAGACTAATTCACAACAATTGTTTATTCTGTGGAAATGGGGACCTGAGTGCCCATATATTTGCAGAGTAAACTTTTGACATTGAAGTGTAAAAATAAAAAAAAAACCTTCAAAGAGATCTGAAGCTATGTTTTTAACAACGTGGTGTCCCTGTAAAAACATATACAACTTCAAGGCAATGAAAGCAATTGTCTTTATGGTAGATAACATACCTTTCCTTAGTTAGTTACGATTAATATATTTCAAATCAGTGACCTGACCTGTAGTAATAGACTACTACAGTCTTGTTGCATGCCAACTTTTGTACATGCGTGAAGTTGATCATTTGGAGTTTTTCACCGCTGTGTGTGAGACTTACTTGCCCTTGACAGCTGTCACTGTCCACCCAGGTTAAACATTTCTTCTGATAGAAACTAGCAATAGGCTTCTCTCTGAGTCAAGCATTATCATTCACTGTGAACCCAATCCTGGCATAAATGCTTAATTAGCAAAACAGCTGTTAACAGGGGAGACGATTTACATTTAATTAAGATTACCTTAAAGATTAAAGCAAACAAAAAATAAATAAATAATTGCCATTATGCCATACACTAAGATGAGTTTTAATAGTTTCCAAAGAAGCTCAATTTCCAAAGAAACAGCCACAATTCTGCAGAGAAACACAACTTGAGTATATGCATTATTACAAAACTACAAAACCATATTGTTAGTCCTTATTGCAATGAATACTGTTTCTCCACAAATTCAATATTATTATTATTACCTCCATTCAAATTATTATATGAGTCCTAGAGTTTATTTCCATGAAGAATGTCAGTTCTATTGTTGGGCTAGGGCTGCTTTAAAGTACACTTAGGGTTATTTCTTTAGTGACTTTTAATAAAGAAAACAGGAAGAACTGGCTCAAAAAATGTCTAACTCTCATAAATTCTTTGCTGTCAGCTATATATATTCTACTTAATATTGAACAGCAGCTCCTTGAGCATTGAAGCTTGTCCCTGTAGGGTGCCTACCAGTGATGCCACTATGCACTGTCTTGTGTTTTCAGTAAACTTATTCAGCAATAGTTTGGCTTTCCAGTTAAAGAATCTCACGTTTGTAGTGTTATATAATATGCTGACTTAGGCATTTGCCTATCTATGGCAACAGTCAATCAAAATTTCCATAGGGGTGGATGGAAGGTACAGATGTTTTTCCATTTAAAATTAGTTTTGCATTTTCCATTGGCAGGGTTAATAAAAACATGTCCTCTAATACCTGAAAGTTGAAATGGTTCATACAGCAGCTGTAATTCTGACTCAAAGTCTCATGTATGGAGTGACAATACGATTTAAAATGGGTGCAATATTTGTGTGTCTCCAGTAAGCTATTTGCTTCAACCTCCAATACAAGTGTCTTCAGATAAGTCTGACTTGTGGACTTTCAGACTTTAGATTAGTGCTGCCTTTACTGGTATAATTAAAACAGTCTGTAGTTCAAGGAAAATCCCTGCCACAGCCAGAAGTGGCTCTTGGTTAGAAAATAATTCAAATCAAAGCGTTGTAAGAGGTTAATAATATACTCATGGATAGAGCAGAGCGTCCCAGTTAAATCTGAGCAGTTAATCATTTTATAGCATAATTAATCAGCAGCTAAGAAAGAAGGATTACACATTAACCCCCTCAGTCTTTGCAGGACCTCAAGGTCCTCACAGTATGTTCACATGCAGTCAGAAATCATATTAGAACCTCACAGGACTCCTAGGTCCCAGCCTGAGGTTGTGTATAAATATATGTAAAACAAAATAATATTTGTCCTGTTCTTATGTATGCTCAAGAAAGGAGTTTGTTCTTCAGCTCAACAAAAATAATTCAGGACTGAAAGGGTTAAACAAGATGTAATTGTGTACAGCATCTCCCTCTAGTGGAATAAGCCTAAATTACACATGGTGATTCAAAGCTTTATCTACAAAAATATCAGTAAGAGTTAACAACAAAATTTGCTTTGGATAACCCTTCTGCATTCAGCCTTGTGTCAGTCAAAAAGAGAATGCAAATCATGCAAAATTAGCTGTATTGTTTCTCTGAGAAGAATGTGACGGTCCTTTTTTTTTTTAAAGATACAGACAATGTCAGGAAGCTTTTGAACCAGCCTTTGCTCAGTTCTTGTTCTATTAATAAACTGAACTTTGCTTGATGCAATTGCAGCATAACCTATAGTGCTGTAATCTACACCATTATGATAAACTCCATATGATGAAAACTTTGCTCATAAACTGATCGCTCTATAAAAAAGCCCCAAGGGACGTCTTCTGCTGGCTCATTACACAAATCAATCAATCAATCAATCAATCAGTTGGGAATTCAATGTCACACAGAAGAACACGGTCAAGGTTGAGCCATTGAGAATAAACCTCTAAATGAAACAAGAGCAAAGGGACATTTTCAGAGTGAAACAAAATAATTAAAGCCTTTATAAAAAAAAAAGAACATTTGTTTTTGCTGTACTTTTCATTTAAATGTCTATGAGGGTTAGGGTACCATTAGTCCCTCCTTGCTCAGTTCTGGCAGTCTGCCAATGGTTTTCACAGTGATTTTGATTACATTTTTTGCCTAGCAGATGGCACTATATCATAAATGTGCAGTATTTAACCTTGTACTCTGGTGTGCCATTGTGAAAACTACACTACTGCAGTAGATATGCAATTACAGTATAAAATGCTATGAAAATCATCACACTAAAATACTATTTTATATTTTAAACCTTTGAAGTTTTTATTCATTTTACATATTCAGCTGATTCTGGAAACACCAAAAAAAAAAAAAGAAAAAAAACAAAACAAAACAAAACAAAAAAAACTTTTTGTTGCACTTGTATGTGTATCCTAGCATACCGTACCAAAATGATTGTAAAACAACAGTGTTTTCAAAGTTTGTGTTGAATTTATAAAATGATCAGTGAATTTGGTCAAAATATATGTTTTGATATAGTTTTGATTTAGAATTGAAGTGCTTTCAACAAGAACAATGTTACAAATGTTTTATATCCTGTATGTACACACGACTCCACTTGAGTCATTCACTTTGCTTATAAATGGCATTTGGACAACTAATCCTGTATTTTGTTTTTCTTTTCTTGAGGCTTGATATCACATCTGCCGTTTGCATCTTTAAATCTTTACTACAAGCAGGATTGGCTAGCCATGATATCTAAAATGAGACATCCAGGGGCTGTTAAAATGTATATTAAGAGCTAATCCTAAATGATAAAGAATTGACGGAGTGGTTTTAACAGTGAGCTGGTCACAATCAGGGAGGCTCCTGTTGATTTATTAACTGGCTTGGTAGTGGGGTTGAAGGCCACCCACTGATTAGTTCTCCTGACCTGCTGTGGGGAATTGTTGCATAATTAACATAGTTAGTAGCATTTGTACATCATTTAGTATATGTATTTTATATGAATGTATTGCTGTTGACACTCACCTGTTATTTAACATTGTGGTCCTGTTAGACGGTCTTAAGAATGAAAACCTGATGATCAGAACAGATGATACACAATCGGACAATCGGCTTAAAGTTATGATGTAATTCTGTTGGACTGCTTAAGGAAAGAACGTGAGACAATGAATCATGTGAGACAATAAAATCAAGTTTGTCGGATTATAGCCAAATGCAATCCAAACAGTCAGGCTAAGAATGTATTCCACATATGGAATGTGACAGACTCACCCATGGACAGACAGAGCAAAGAACATATGGTCACAATCAGCATAAGGGGCAAACTGATAAAACTACTCAAATATACCTTTTCACTGCTTCACTGGAAGAATTAAAGACTTGTTATGTTGTTTGTTTTCATCTGAAAAAAGGGAGTCTGTGTGGGAGTACAGCGCTGTGGCCCAAGATGTTATCGGCAGGAAAGACACTCCGAGACAGGGAAGCTGCAGTTTTAGCACTGTCGTGTACTTTTAATTAGCAAATAAAAAGAACACAATGAAACAACGGCACAAGAGGCCAAAATAAAAGGCAAAAAAAATAAACACAAGTAGGCTGGGTAATCGTCTTCGATACAAAGTTACAAAAACACAGGTCAAACACTCACCCAAACTCATCTCTTAAACTAAGGATTCAGCTTCCCTTATATACATATGGCCATTCCCCAATTAGCATGCAATTACCTAATTGGTGAATGTCCACATTCCCCATGTGAATGTTGGCAGGGATAGATATGACTCCATCCCTGCCAAACTTACATTACAAAATACACTTATTTACGCCTTGCCACAGTCTGCAGTTCATGTCTTTTTTTTTTTTTTTTTTTTTTAATGTCACATATTGCCAGTTAATCAAGTAATTACCAGAAAGCTGCCTGGTATTATGGAAATGTATTATGAATATGGTATATAAAATCTATATAAATTGCTGATTTACAGGACTGAACCAATTTCTGATGTTTCACAGGGAACAAAGGGGTAGATGTACTAAGATGGGCCAGTCACAGCACAACCATACCGCAATTTGCATTCTCCTTGTAAAACTTTGCAGCACAGTATACATTTTGTTGTATGAACTATGAGAAAATATGTTAATGAAAAGAGACACAATATACTGATTTAAATATTTGTTGCATCTTCTTTGCGGGATCTTTATTGCGAGAGTCATGTGACATTGCTCAAATAAATAGTGACAGTTGAGCTGTGGTTTGCTGCAGCAGAGGGTGCGTGAAGGATAACGTCTATACATGCAAGGGTGCAAGAATCAAAAGAACATTGTTTTTGTTAAATGTAAACATCATCTGTACAATGTATTGTGTTCCGTCTTCATTTTACCTATTTTAATACTGTTATATATATATATATATATATATATATATATATATATATATATATATATATATATATATATATATATATATTGCATTTAAATGAGGATTTTTTTTCCACTTATCTACACACCATACTCCACACTGTTAAGGGGAAAAAAGTTTTTATTGAGAAAATAATTATATATTAAAAATACAAAACTGAAAGATCATAATTGGATAACACCCCCGGAGTTAATACTTGGTGGAAGCACCTTTGGCAGCAATTACAGCTGTGAGTCTGTTCAGATAGGTCTCTACCAACTTTGCACACCTAGATTTGGTAATATTTGACCATTCTTCTTTACAAAACTGTTCAAGCTCTGTCAAGTTCCTTGGGGAGCATTGATGGACAACAATCTTCAAGTCATGCCACAAATTTTCAATTGGATTTAGGTCGGGGCTCTGACTGGGCCACTCAAGGACATTTACCTTTTTGTTCCTTAGCCACTAGCTTTGGCTGTGTGCTTTGGGTCATTGTCATGCTGAAAGGTGAACTTCTGTCCCAGTTTCAGCTTTCTTGCAGAGGGCAGCAGGTTTTCCTCAAGGACTTCTCTGTACTTTGCTCCATTCATTTTCCCTTCTATCCTGACAAGTGCCCCAGTCCCTGCAATGAGAAACATCCCCATAACATGATGCTGCCACCACCATGCTTCACAGTAGGGATAGTGTTCTTTGGGTGATATGCTGTGTTAGGTCTGCGCAAAACATAAGACTTTGCATTTAGGCCAAAAAGTTCCATTTTAGTTTCGTCAGACCACAAAACTTTTTGCCACATGGCTACAGAATCTCCTGAGTGTTTTTTTGCATACTCCAAATGGGATTTAAGGTGGGCTTTCTTGAGTAATGGCTTCCTTCTTGCCACCCTAACATACAGGCCATATTTGTGGAGTACTTGGGATATTGTTGTCCCATGTACACTTTGACCAGTCTTGACCATAAAAGCCTGTAGCGCTTGCAAAGTTGCCATTGGCCTCTTGGTAGCCTCTTTGAACAGTCTTCTTCTTGCTCAGTCATCCAGTTTGGAGGGACGGCCTGATCTAGGCAGGGTCTTGGTGCCATACACCTTCCACTTCTTAATAATTGTCTTGACCGTGCTCCAAGGGATATTCAAGGCCTTTGATATTTTTTTATACCCATCCCCTGATCTGTGCCTTTCACCAATTTTGTCCAGGAGTTCTTTTGAAAGCGTCTTGGTGCTCATGGTTAAGTCTTTGCTTTGAAATGCACTACCCAGCAGAGAGAACCTACAGGAACTGCTGAATTTATCTTGAAATCATGTGAATCACTACAGTTTAACACAGATGGAGGCCACTTAACTTGGTGTGTGATTTTGAAGGCTATTGGTTACATCTGAGCTAATTTAGGATTGCTATTACCAGAGGGTGGACACCTGTCCAACCAAGCCATTTCAGTTGTTATTTTTAATTAATATTCTACAGATTTCTAGAATATTTTTTTCACTTGGAAGTTGTGGGGTAGGATGTGTAGCTAAATAAAAAAAAAAACAATTTTAATACATTTTAATTCCAGGATATATGGCAACAAAAGGTGAAAATTTTGAAAAGGGGTGTAGACTTTCTATAGGCACTATATATATATATATATATATATATATATATATATATATATATATATATATATATATATATATATATATATATAAGAACATAAGAACATAAGAACATAAGAACATAAGAAAGTTTACAAACGAGAGGAGGCCATTCGGCCCATCTTGCTCGTTTGGTTGTTAGTAGCTTATTGATCCCAAGAATCTCATCAAGCAGCTTCTTGAAGGATCCCAGGGTGTCAGCTTCAACAACATTACTATATATATACTATATAATATATAAATATATATATATAATGGTTACATTATTTTAAAAAGTTTTGAACAGAACTACATGTTGATTTACGTTTCTCTACAATAAAACCATTTTTTAAGCTGTGCAGACTACAGTAGAGTTATATCATCTAGGTGGTTTGAACAGGATATATTGATTTTGTGGAATAAAATAGCTGAAAAACAACCCTAATGAAATCAGTAGATTTAACAAAGTTAAGATGACTCCCGCCCCCCCGGAAAGAAATACAATGGCAAAAACTCAACTTCACTGAAATTTAAATTGTATTTATTTTATTTTAAATTAAACATCCATTAAAGACCCATACAAATTGTACTACAAAACAAAGGCACTTAGAAATGTCTTGGTTCTGTATCTTTCAGTAGCTTCTCAAGCTTCTCAAGGAGGTTAAAGGACAACCTTTAGTAGTAGGTCTCCTTTTCCACCCAACCTAGAAAGAAAATAAATATATTGAATAAACTTTCCAATCACCACACATTTATATTAGAGGACTGTTGTGCCACAATTTCAAAAAAGTATGGAAGCTATGGCCTATAACTGTAAAAATATAAGTTTGTACAACCTCCAGTATTCTGAGATTTAATATATCACGCTACAGAATGTCCTCGGCAAGTATCACAGTTAGATATACAGTTATGTAGATCTATGCAAATCTTAAAGCATTAAGACATTTTCTTCTAGCAGCACCAATTTTGAATACAACCGAAGGTGCGATTGCAGTGCATTTTTGCAGAACACAAAGCGGAAGATGTACAGAAGTCTTGCGCCTGTCGCAACAGTCACAAACTAGTTGCAAACAAGTCTTCGGTGAAATGTATTAAACAAGCACAATACTATTTGCAACTTTTTATAGAATGCTTTGAGGCAGAAGTTTTTGTTTACGATTCAAGCTTAGATAAATATGTAATTATGGATGTTCCTGTGGAGATAGCACAAATGAAAGTTCTTAAATATTATAGTAACATGTACGAAAGCTGCCAGCAGTTGCAACATTTGCAATTGCTTCAATTTGTTAAGAATGTTTGAAAGTATTTTAAACAGTCACTATTGTTGCTGGCATTTGCCAGTCTGCTTTTTCTCGTGCATTGCCAGTTGTGCTCAATGTATTTTTGAAGCAAATGTACCTAATGTTCACGAAAGGCAGTGTGTACTTAGAAAATACTTTTATTTTACATTTTTTATGTTGTTCTGTTTTTGGGAGCAACTACCTGGTAGCATGTGATTCATGTAAAAGAGATTTTGTTCTCAAGGGTGGGCACCCACCCTCCGACGTTTAAACTTAGTTTGATGAAATCTTACTTGCTCTACACAGGAAAAAATTATAAAAAGTTAAAAAAAAAAAAAATTTTATATGTTTTTTTCCCTATACATATATGTATATTACTTCAGCGTGACGACCCGCTGAACTGTCCCTTGACAGGGAATACAGTAAACTAAAAAAAAAGGAATTCCTATATACCAATTCAAGTTGTGGTCCAAACCCCCCCCCCCCCCCCCCCCCCCCCAAAAAAAAATCCCCCAATTTTAAATTTTCAAAAGTTTGGCAACCGTCCATACTGACTTATGTACAGTACTGTATATATATATATATATATATATATATATATATATATATATATATATATATATATAAAGTAATGTGCAGCCTATTTCAGCGCAATGGTTTACATTTAAAATGCATTGAGCACTATAAATGTATGTGTGTGCGATGTTATTGTATTGTTTTTAAACACCTCCTTATGTTGGAGAGTCATGTATGGTTTAGCAAGGGGCTACTGTATGATTATGAAAAGCTATACATAGTTGTACAGATGCAGTTTACATTTAACAAAAACAATATTATTATGATTCTTGCACCCTTGCATGTATAGACGTTATCCTTCACGCACCCTCTGCTGCAGCAAACCACAGCTCAACTGTTGCTTTTTATTTGAATGTTCGCAATATATAATGCTAGCGAGATTAATAAATTGAGGCTGTCTTTGTTAAATAAACATATTTTATCTCTGTACTTAGGACAAAATGTCTACTTTGCTAAGTGTCGCAACTGAAATGCAAATTGCGGTATGTTTGCGTTGAGACTGGCACATCTTAGTACTCCTACCTCTAGCGATTTAACACACTACATATGCAAAATACTGATTTTGTTGTCTTACATCCTGGGCTGCGTCGGATGATAAGCTTTCTGATTTCATCATAAACAAAGACAATGAGAGCGTAGGGTAAGGCGCATAACCACCAGGTTGGTCTAAGGAGAAAAGATAAATAAAATTAGTAAATGTCAGGGTCAAATGAAAAGTTGACTATATACTGTTCTGGTTCTTTGAACTTGAAAACTGAAATTGCTTCCTTTGAGCTTTCAATTGTTAAATGTCAAAAAAAATAACAAAATAATCATTAAAAAAAAAAAAAGAAATCTCATTAACTTACTTCAGAGGGTACATTCTGAGGGCCACATCCATTCCTGGGCAGTAAGACAAGAAGGCAGCCAAAGCGGTTTCCTCAAACAGCCCTAATGTAAGGATATTGTTCCTGTTAAAAAAATAAAATAAATAAAAATAATTTAAAAAAAAAACACCCACACAGATTACTAGCACCAAACATCATATTCCTTTAACAGAGACCATGTTTAGTAATATTGACTTTTTCTAACAGCTTGTAGTTGGTGCTTGTGCCAAATCAATGGGTCACCAGTCTCAATACTTACTTCATTCCTTGATGGAAGAGAGAATTTTTTCTAGTTTTACAGATGATCAAGATAGCCCACTGTACAATCACAATACTGATAAAGAATGCAGTTTGGCAGGTAAACTCAACAATCTTTCTCTGTTCATAGGTCTGTAAAAGGCAAGACAAGAGGAAGGAAAAAAGTTTAGTGCCAAATGCTTCAATTTAATATTTTGTTCCCCACCCCCTCCCAAAATTGTGTTGAGGCATACTGACCCACTGCTGTCCATAGCTGTCTTCCAATTCATTGAGGTTTTTGTCTTCCCATTCAATACGGATTCCCAGCAGTCTTAAAGGCATGAAACCATTATCAGCAAGAATGACAAAATATGTGAAGAATCCTCCCAGAGCTGAGATCATACCTGAAGTGAGACAGTTTCCTTTTAGTTAAGCTTTTTATCCCCCTCTCAGATGACTGCCTATGCCCAGTGGGTAAATGGGAATGCCTATTATAACTAATGGGGAGGGCAAAAAAAATGTGCCGTATCTTCACTACAGTCAGTAATGCAAATTGTTACAAGAGCAATTTCCAGCCAGCTTCAAGGCTGATGGATGTCATTCAGCTCCTTTAACAGAGCTAACTATCTTATAAAATCATACTTGTTTGAGGAAGAGCTGGCATGCTGTGCAATATAGCTAGCAATTGCCCATGTAGTGCCACTCTCAAGCATTCCTTTTTTCAAAATACAAAGGCCTCATTCCTTCCATAAATATATTTTTACCAGAGAGGGTACATTTCATTGACAGAGATCAGGCACATGTGGCACTACGATTTCAACTGCTGGAAGACGCAACACTTAAAAACGAGCAATTCTTCATTAAATGAGTATTACAAGTTCTAGACACCAGAAGGGACTGTTGTCACAAATCTTATCAATATTTGTAGACTTGCAATTAAAATAAAGGCAGTTAAAATGGTACAAGGAAAAGACTAAAACGTAAGCATTTCATGGTTATCATGGTTATCTGAAAACGTTTTTAAACTAGACATCAGCTTTTCTGCTTACCAAGTTGCCCATAGGCCATACTGATCAGCCTTTCATTCACAAGCTTGTCTGTTTTGGAGTTTCGTGGCCGTCTCTTCATGATGTCACTTTCTGCTCCTTCATAAGCCAGGGAGATTGCAGGAAGCTATACATGAAAAGCCAAAAGAGTTAAATACGCAAAGCCACATGTGTTTCACTACAACCAATAAAAACAGATCTCTTAAAATCAAAGACAAACTATATTGGAAAAAATGTACCAAGATTTTCAACTTCATATTCTCCATGAACTAGAGCGTAATGGCATAGATCATGCATGCAATATGATAAAACATGACATTCTATATATATATATATATATATATATATATATATATATATATATATATATATATAGATAGATAGATAGATAGATAGATAGATAGATAGATAGATAGATAGATAGATATATATCTCATAACACAAGCACCACTATAAATAAATAAAACACCACTATAAATAAATAAATAAATAAATAATGTTTTGCAAGGAAAATTATGACGCTTACAATAATAATAATAATAATAATAATAATAACAGTAATAATAATAATCCGTTCTTACCATGTCAGTACCCAAGTCAATACACAGGATGGTTACAGTTCCCAGAGCCAGGGGGACGCTGGCTATAATGAAGAACAGGAACGGTGTGATTTCAGGGATGTTACTTGTCAGGGTGTAAGCAATTGACTTCTTCAGGTTATCAAAGATCAGACGACCTAGTAGAGGATGAATAAAGAGAGTCAGACTTTTATTTTTTTTTGTAAAATTGGGAGTGTTTTTTTTTTTTTAACATGGTCTGTCTTACCTTCCTCTACACCAGTCACAATAGAGGCAAAATTGTCATCCAGAAGGATCATGTCCGCAGCCTGTTTGGAGACGTCAGAGCCAGCAATACCCATAGCAACACCAATATCTGCTTTCTTCAGGGCAGGAGAATCATTCACACCATCACCAGTCACAGCTACAATAGCGCCCTGCAGACATGCAGCAGAAGGATGATGTCATAAGCATGAGTACAAAAAAAGAAAAATCTTTTAAGTTGAAAACTTGAGGTATAAAAACAGAAGGGTTTGTCCAGACTCTCATTTTATTTCCTAGCAGAGCTCCAATTTCAAGTCTAGAACTTTACAATTATGGTGTACACAGCAAGACTATTTTTTATTATTAATAATCCAATACTGTACCTGTCTTTGAAATCCCTCCACAATTATCAGTTTCTGTTGAGGAGAGGTCCTGGCAAACACAATCTCAGTGTGGTGCTTCAGCAGGTCATCCAGCTGGTCACTAGTCAGTTCCTTCAGTTTGCTACCATGAATTACACAGGCCTTGGCATCTCTGCAAATGTTAGAAAGAACTACATTTTACAGTGGTCTTTTACAACTCAACAAGCACAGAAAAACAAGAGACTTTAAAATAGCACTAACATCTACAAAGATGCTTTAAAATAGATAGTATAATTACAGTACAATACTCAAAATTCTTATTTTTTAAAACAACTTTATATTGAATTTCATACCTTGGGTTGACTTCTCCGACAGGAATATTCAGGCGAGCTGCAATGTCCTCAACAGTTTCATTTCCTTCAGAGATGATTCCCACACCCTTAGCAATGGCTTTGGCTGTAATAGGGTGGTCACCAGTAACCATGATAACCTGTAGAAGGAAGAAAATAATAATAATTGAGAAGTGCACATTTGGTAATGAGACTGAAGACAAAGTATGGTTAGGTATGACATTTCTTATAAAGTCTTAATGCAATATAAATTACCTTGATGCCAGCGCTTCTGCACTTGCCAACAGCATCGGGTACTGCAGCACGAGGAGGATCGATCATGGCCATCAGACCAACAAAGCACAGCTTCTCAGTAGGGAAGTTCAACTCATCTACATCAAACTTGAATCCTTCAGGAAACTGGTCATCAGGAAGCGCCATATGACAGAATCCTACATGGAAAAATGGGGGGGGGGGGGGGGAGATAAAAGCTAGGTTTACACCTGGTCACTTTAACACAGCAGCAGGTGCAATCCAAAAGACTTCAATAAGTAGCCACTTTGTTAATGCATTTTTCTCACCAAGAACTCTCTCTCCCAGTCCTCCCAGCTCAAGGTAAGCATTTTGGAAAGCATCCTTCATCTCATCATCTAGCGGCTGCTCTTTGCCATGAATCAAGATGGTGGCGCAGCGATCAAGAATCCTTTCTGGGGCACCTTTCATCACCAGCAGATAGCGGGATTCACTGAGGTTTGCATTCCGGTGGATAGAGAGCTGATGACAAGGGCAGAGGTGTTAATTCTGCAAATGACAGTTATAAAGCACTTTTCTACTTTGCAGTATAGTTTATGCGTTCCAGAAAAAGTGATCAAGTAAAATTGTTGGTGCTTTTCAGAGAATTCCAGTCTCAGCATGGTGCTTCAGAACCACACAGAACCCCATTCCCTCATATTTACCTGGTACTTGTTAGTTGAGTTGAAGGGTATCTCTTGAATTTTGGGGTTCTTGTCTCTCATGGCCAATACAGACCCCCAGCACAGCTCAATACATTTCAGCAGGGCAGATTCAGAAGCATCACCAGTGACCCCTTTCTGGAGATTTATAAAACACACATTGATGAAAAACAAAAACACTTAATTCTTGCTATTAGGCATGTACAGCCTGTGAGACACTGTTTAATCCTGACCTTGCCAAGGAAAATAAGACCGACTGTTTCCTGCAGCTGAATTCTTATACACTGGGATTTAGAGCAATAATGTGCATCGCAGTGTAGCATCCCTTCGGGTGTAAAATTGTAAAGGTTTAAGGCTTTCAAAAGTCTGTTCCCAGTCAAGCACCTCAAGGGAGCACAAGTAGCTGCAATTATGAAGAAGTCATGAAAGTTGCTGGTCAGGAGATTTCTGTTTTAACAGCCACTGCAAAAGACCCACTGCTGTCAATGAAATTCAGTCATATTTAAAGAATTGGACACACTCCAGATTTGGAAAAGTACTATTATATACTAAAGACTCCCCATTTCAGTTATTGAAAGCAAGTGCCAGGGTTTCAGAAGAAAAACAAAACACACAACACTTCCAGCAGCTCTTTTAAAAACAATGCTACCTTAAGAATTGGTACAGACTCCTGTCCAGCCTGGAATACAGCGCGGTTGCAGAGTCCTGCAACACGAGCAAGGGCAGCCCAAGTGGAAGAGCTCTTATCAAAGGTAGCACCTGTAAAGAGGATATTAGAATATGATCTCACATGCATACACTGAGGGAAAACAAAGGCAGTCAAGAGAGGAAAACCCAAGAATTGGATCTCTTACCACTCTGGTCCTCAGTGGTATCAGCTTCATGGATCTGGTTGTCAAACCACATGTGAGCAACAGTCATTCTGTTTTGTGTCAGGGTGCCAGTCTTATCAGAGCAGATGGTGGAGGTGGATCCCAGAGTTTCTACAGCTTCCAGGTTCTTTACCAAGCAATTCTTACGAGCCATTCGCTTAGCTGTGAGTGTGAGACAGACCTGAGGTAGTGGCAGAAGAGATTTAAATATAACTGTTGTGTATCCATTTACTTTACAAAAGGGTGAGCAATAACACCCAAAAATTGTTAAAAGTTCATGCAATACAGAGATGAATCAACCAAGTCTCCACCCTCTTGTATCTTCTTCAAAAGGAAACAGCCATTTGATATCAGTACACTGCAGTATAATTTTTATAGCACACTGTTTTCACTTTTTTATATTCCTCATAGATTCAGTGGGTGGCTGTGTATTTGCTTCTCTAAAAGTTAAGGAGATAAATCTCCCTTCCATACCGTGACAGTAGCCAGCAGACCTTCCGGCACGTTGGCAACAATAATTCCAATGAGGAAGACGACAGCCTCCAGCCAGGTGTATCCAAGGATCAGGGAGAGGATGAAGAAGGAAACACCAAGGAAGACCGCCACTGCAGTGATGATATGGATGAAGTGTTCAATCTCTATGGAGAGAGGAGTCTGGCCAACCTCCAAGCCAGAGGCTAGAGTGGCAATGCGTCCCATCACAGTGTGGTCACCAGTGTTAATGACAATACCGCAGGCAGTACCTAAAAGAAAAAGGATGGTGAAGATTGAGCTACTTTATGTTCAGTTAGAACTAGATGTGTGACTGGATAGAGCTTGAAAAAAAGCCAAACTCTCCATTGATTTATTATTTTTATACCTTTGTTACTTTACAGATTTTTTTTTTTATTTTCCCAGGTAACTCAGAATAAGGATGCTAGCATGCAAGATTAACCTTTCAACAAAAAGTACCCCTACCCCCCCCCCCCCCCACCTATTATTAGGTCAGTACCTTCTACACAACTAGTAGAGTAGAAGGCAATGTTCCTCGTCTCAAGTGGGTTTTCATTGGAGAAATCAGGTGTCCTGGTCTGAGGCTCAGATTCACCAGTCAGGGAAGAATTGTCAACCTACAGAATACAAATATTGAAAAAGCATAGATATGACCTCACACCCCCAATTTTAGATTTATGTTTCCAATTTGGTTATCACCTTTTACTTCAAACTTACCTTGCAGCCATTAGCAGAGATGATTCTCAAGTCAGCTGGGATCCTGTCTCCTCCCTTCACTTCCACTAGGTCTCCAACCACAACTTCCTCAGCATTAATACTCCTCTTCTCGCCATCACGGATAACTAGGGCTTGCTGGAGACAGAGAGAGGGAAAAGATTTGTTTAAATATTCAAGAATAAAAAGGAGTTTTAACCCCATTTAAATGAATGATAATCAATGTATTTTTATTGGGAGTGTTACTGTACCTGAGGAACCATGTTCTTAAAGGACTCCATGATCTTAGAACTCTTGGCTTCTTGGTAGTAAGAGAAACAGCCGGTGATGAAGACAACAGCAGCAAGCACGACACCCAGATACAACTGTGGAGAGAAATAGACAGACATTGTATACATCTCCCATGAATAAACTAGTATGTACTACAAACAAGTTGCTCACCAGGCTACAAAACCTTATTTGGCTACTTACATTATCAGTGACAGGTTCTTCATCCACAGCAGACTGAATTCCGTATGCAAAGAAACAGAGAATGGCTCCTATCCACAGCAACATGCAGAAGCCTCCAAACATCTGCTTGCAGAACTTCACCCATTCTGGGGTTGTAGGGGGAGGAGTCAGGCAATTGGGACCATCACGAATCAGGATCTCTGCAGCACGGGCAACTGTTAAACCCTGCAGAAGGTAAATTGGGAATTATGAACACAAATAGTTACACCTGTCTATAGTGACCACTCTTAAGCTACTTTAGTGTGTGTGTGTGTGTGTGTGTGTGTGTGTGTGTGTGTGTGTGTGTGTGTGTGTGTGTATATATATATATATATATATATATATATATATATATATATATATATATATATATACGGTATTGTTTCCCATTAAAATTATTTTACCCACGTCCTTCCCATTAAAATTGTTTAAAGACATTGTTTAAAGACAAAAGGATTTACTGGAGTTTCTGCCAGTGGGACTTAAAGGCCCCCAGAGTTTAACCTGGTTACTCAGAACAATGTCATTTACCCTTAAGCCCTATGGTAAATCAAGAGATTGTGTTACATAATTGAGATATTTCATACAAGAATAAATAAACTTTATCTTAACGACCACAATTTGCAATACATGCATATTTAACAGATATGGCTTGGAAAGTTAAAGCTACCTTAACAAAGTAATTACAGAATAAATTAACTGTTAAGAAAATGTAATCTTAACTATTCCTGGAATAGACCAGATTTCAGGCCATAGTCAGTTTAGGGGTTAATAGTACTCATGGACTATCTTCCCTATCCCCCATCCCTGACAGAACTGGGAACAGTGCAGTTGGTGAATCAAGTCAAAAACGTACCCGACTGAGGTCTGTACCATACTTCCGATGCAGTTCATCCAAAGTGAGTTTATGGTCATCCTACAGTGGAAATAAAGATTGAAATGGGAAGTTTACAAACACATGATAATACTGCAGAGCTTTCATCTACCAACCAGGAAGCTCCATGCAGGGCATGATCACATGGTGATGACCTATTAACATAAAATTCTAGCACAACACTGCAAAATCAAAGATTTAAGATGTTTACTACAAATAAGATCCTATTTATTGGTTTCTAATCATGATAAACAAAGATTATTCAGCATTACCTTGGCATCTGACCTCACCAGTGGCATGCACTCTTACTTTCCTGACAGTCAAATACGAGACAGTAATGCTCTCTAAGCAAGGTTCCATGGCTGTATTGTTCAAAAGCTCCTGTTTACTTGGGAATCTACACTTTCCTTCTCATTAAAAAGTGCAGACGAGTCTTTACCAAATCTACTTCTTTCTTCAGCTCATCCAGATCTCTATCCTTCTTCCCCTTCTTCCCCTTCTTTTTTCCACCATGCTCAGACGTTGCAGCCAACTCATATTGATCGCGTCCTTCCTGCGGAGAGAAATATTTTTCAAACCAAGCAGAAGAAACAATTTAAATTGCATCCTATAGCAAAATAATAATAATAATAATAATAATAATAATAATAATAATAATAATAATAATAATAATAATAATAATAATAATAATACATTTATTTGGAGATGTAGGCAGAATTGTTAGACAGCTTGAACAAGAACTATCTAACTGGATATTATTTTTTGGTTACTGTCTAGCTTGGCAACCATGGACATTAAAGCACTGCATTAGGTCCTCAAGCATGTTAAACCACCACATACCAAGAAAGGTCAACAGTTTGTATTAAATAAGAATGTACAAAGGCAGCCAAACTTTCCTTTGAAAACACCAAATTACTGTATTATTTGTAGCTTTATAATCAATTAATACACTGTTAGCCCATCTTGATAATACACTGTTTTAAATGTTTCACTTTATGTTAGCAAAACAATGTGAACAAAAAGTAAAAAGTGGACTTGTCACAGATTTCCAGAATACCCTACCACTACTACCAAGGACAATCTTTACCTTCTGCCTCTTATCAAATACACTTGTAGTGTACAAAACTTAATAATATCTTGATTTTATATTAGACTGTAGCACTGTTTGCACTGTATAAAAATGTTAATTAATGCCTTGGCATAAAATTATATGTTGTACACAAACCTTGTCAGCTTACAACATTCTTTCAATATTTTTAATTGGGTTCAATATTTTCCTGAACAGCAACAGTGTTCAAACTGCCCCATTAGGTTACCAATCTGGTTTAGAATGGGATGTCAGACTGACTGACTGGAAATGTACTGAAGACAAGTATTTCTATTGCTTTCTATTGTCTAAAATAAGCTCCTGCATTGTATGACTGAACAATGGCGCAATAAAGTCTTACTATGATCTGCCATCAGATCCCTGGTTATAAAATGAAGTTATCCAATATTTAACAATGAGGAATGTTCTGTCCCCACCTCTTCCTGTCACGCAATACTTTGTCCTTTAACAGCTTTGTATATGTGTGCGTGCAAGTACATGCACTTCTGCTTTGGACTTCAATTGTTTTTTAATGTTAACCAGCTAGATTACTTGCAGTCTATGTGAGCATTTACAATAGACAGTCTGTTTAGAACACATTGGTACAGATATGTTGTTCTTTGAATAATGTTGCAGCTAACTACCAAATTTTGTATAATTGACAACACAGAATTTAAACAAGCACAGCACAGTCACCTAATTAAACAGATAAGAGGCTGACCCGTCTGCAGTCATACTTTGAAAATCCAGTGACAGACAGAAATATATTTGTTATTCTTTTCTTCTGTTTTGAGGCAATTCTTGAGCTACTGCCTATTTTTACAAACTGAAGCCCCATGCATACACAAACTGTACAGTGCTACCAAGCAGCTTGTTAGGGAGATTTTTGCCCCCTTTCAATTGATATCAGCATAGACCTACAGGACCAGAATGAACAGAAACACATCATAACCAAACCTCTGGCACAAAGGAAAGGTGAGAAGAGAAAGTCCTACTCCAGTGTGAAAGGGGTTTACTGCATTGATCTTTATTATCTCTTCAAGTATGGTACCTGGTACTTAATCATGCTGAAGTCTTTGATTTTGAAAAAAGAAAGGTTTTAACATTCTCATCAGTAGAATACTTCATGGAAAGATTCCCAAATGCTCTATCTATTTTGGGTGTAAGTGCAGCTGCTGATGCTAAAAGAGAGTATGATAATTTCACACAGTATCAGCTAATGCAAGATTTTCATGAGGACCTTAATCTGCCAGCAGATCAGTGGTCCTCAAAGTGATGCCCCCGGGCAAATTCGTGCTCGCGGCAGATGTTCTTAAATTATAGGTTGTGAACACATTTCTGGCGGGTCGTAGCGTGGGAAAATAAATAAACCTGTTGCTTATGCTGTGCTTGTACGTACTCGACATTTTATTTTATTTTTTTCCCTGAAGGGCCTTGCGAGACGATCAACCAAATAACTGAATTTTCTCTGCGGTAGCCTAATCAGCTGGCTGGGTGGGATCTAAACTGTGTCTGTTTCAGTTGCAGGTACCGACAGTAAGATTAACCAATAGGAGAGTCAAATAATTGCCATGTTTTACGCCGCTATCCAATTATAAGTAAGCAGAGGCCGTTTACGGTATTCTGCATGACAACTGAAGGCCAGTGAGTAGCCAATGGAAAAGTGAAAGTGAACGATCTGACAGTTGTCCAACCCTTCGTGAGTGTTAATATGCCGGGTAAGCACTGAATTTCGCCGATTTAGAGAAAAATAATACATTTCAGGATTTAGAATCTCTCTCTCTCTCTCTCTCTCTCTCTCTCTCTCTCTCTCTCTCTCTCTCTCTCTCTCTCTCTCTCTCTCTCTCTATATATATATATATATATATATATATATATATATATATATAAATTTCATTAGACAAGGGAACAGACACTGTAGTATATTTAGTTACGAATCGACTTTCTCTGAATAATTGTACTGGAGATGAGCGATCTTAAAACAGAGTAGTGTTGACAAATTTGCCAAATTGAAACGCGAGACGCTATCTATACTCTTTTAGTTAGTTTATTCATGGTTATCTGTGTAAACATGCTATTTAAAAATATTTGCATTGCGTATTTTATATAAATTATTTAAAGAATAAGCGTAGCACGCGCAATTACTGCCTTGGCCTTATGAGAGTGAGCCAAAAATAACTCCCACTAAACTATATAAATGTCGCGGGAAGGCAGTGTTTAAGAACTTATGCAATATTCACCATGCCCGCAAACAGACAAGTAAGATCAATTTATGCCCGTGTCCAAATTACTTTGAGGACCACTACAGTAGATGAAGCTGGAAATGAGCTGGTGTGTATCAACAAATTCTGGAACCATGTAGCTGGTATGAAAGATGTCAGTGACAAACTCTTTTCAGATTTCTAGGCAAGATTGCAAAATGAGTTCTTTTGCCACATAGTAATGCAGAATCAGAGAGACTGTTCAGCTATCTTTCAAGAACAAGACAAAAAACAGAGAGAATCTGAAATGCACTAAGACACTAACAGCCTCGTTGAAGTGCAAAATGAATATGCCCAAGAAAGAAATGCTATGAATTTACTCCCACTCTTGAACTTCTTAAGAAAGGCAAGCAAGCCATCTAGGGA
Organism: Polyodon spathula; assembly: GCF_017654505.1. Taxonomy (NCBI): domain Eukaryota; kingdom Metazoa; phylum Chordata; class Actinopteri; order Acipenseriformes; family Polyodontidae; genus Polyodon; species Polyodon spathula. Next base: position 35,318,520 of record NC_054542.1, on the reverse strand, counting down.
TACAATAAGCAACATTTGATGTCTCGGCTAATTCAGATCTTCATTTTTTTATTTTTATTTTTTTTTGCTGGGAAAAGTGGCCCTCAAAAAGTATGTGACACTTTGAAGAGTCTCCATAATATCCAGTAAGTGGATTGTAAATAGAGTCGTCATTATTCGTTAAAATTTTAAAAATAAAATAAAATACCACTACTTTATACTCTGTGTTTGTAAGAAATGCATTAAACCCATCATGAACAATGCCACCCGCTGCATCAAGTGCTCACTTTTAAATTCAAATGTTTTAAAATGGTGAAGTCAAACGTATACGATTAGCTACCTATTTCCGTCACTTTCCAAAACTTTCACTGTACAAGTCATTTATAACTTGACCAGGGTTTGCTCACACATAACTAACTCATAACCTATGCATTCAATAGTAATCCCCAAGCAAGAACTAAAAATCTGAACGCATTCGATAAACCACCTGTATGCATGATCTTTATTTATTTTTTTTCTGTTGTTGCTATTTTGCGCTGCTTAAAATTTAGCTTTTATTCAAAACTGTGTTCCACTTACCCCTTTGCCCATGTTTACTGTTTTTGTATCTTCTTAATCAAATTCCGGGGATTTTTTGTTATTTTTTATTATAATAAATAAATTGTGACATTAATATTAAAAATAAATTTATTGTGACTGGCTGTTCTCTTTCCCACACTTGCCACTGTCAGGACATCCAGGCAATCTTGATGATCTATGTGTTCAAAATACTTCTATAAATACTGCTTCGAACGGGATGTTGCTCTTTTTGCCATGGTAACCGGTGTTATTAAGGTGTTAATAAGGCGGAGCCATTGTCCTCGAGTGGATTACATTTGATGAATTTCAGAGCTAGTATTTTGCGTAATCTGAATGCCTGCAACGTAGGGATTAAAAATCATTATTCATTATATTTTCAACTACAAATAATGTTATTTTAATAAACAACCAGTTTAGTTTCCAATCTGCCTTGCTGTCAATATTGTGGTGATTCAGAAGGTGACAGGGTGTGTACACGCCTTGCCCTTGCCTTCGTTTGACCTTGGTAACTGAAATGAGATTATTGACAATCAAAGCACTGTTCTAAACATAGAAAGCACACTGTATTGGCCCAACTGTATGCTGAAAGATCATGGGTTCAGATTTGCTTTTATTAATGATTTGGTAATTTTAGCAATTGCCGATGGCAACTCAGAAGTTCAAACAAAACCTCATGATTTTGCCTTTGATCTTTTGAAAAAGGGTTTTGGAATGCTTCCTAGTCTATTCTGTGGTGTTTTATACTCTACTGCATAGTGCAATACAAGTTACTGTGTAACAAAGTCCGATAGTGTAATAATTCTGGGAGTATTCAACGGCACTCGTGTTGCAGAGTCAGTTCATATGATAATTTCCAGTATCAGTCTTTACAATAACCAGGGATGACTTTTTGGTGAAAGATTGGTCATGGAATGTTTTGGCACTCATGAGTATTTCATTGCCTGCAGTGTCAGTGTCTACACTGTTAATTAACAACTGGTGAGGGTAGGATTTTCCACTCTTCCATCCCAATAAATGAAACAGAAAAAAAATGGCATGAACATTTTGCAGTCAACCAAGCAAGGTATGAATGTCAGGGACGTGATGTTTTAAATTGATTGTCACTCACCCTGACCACTGTTTACACAGCCTCTACAGTCAAGAGCTAGTAAAAACCAGCAAGGGTGTCTGTTTTCTATATTTGTATATGTGATTTGGCTTGTTATTACAAAACATGTATAACACTTCATTGCAAAGTGATTTCGTTTTTACAAGGACATTTAAAACACACACATATAGATAATAGATAATATATATATATATATATATATATATATATATTTATATATATAATATAAATACAATGTCATGTTAAATTCCAAAAGTCCTCAAACTGACTGTTAGGCCTAAGTGGTTAATTTTTGAGTTTCACCTTTTACGACCTATTTTCACTAGCGGGGACATGACTAAGTGATCAAGTATGACGTGTTCCTTTTAACTGAATAAAATGGTCCTAGAAACCACCACAGGAGACTTTTTTTTTTTTTTTTTTTTTTTTTTTTTCTCTAAACTATAAAACTTGACAATATATTTTATATCTGCTTACCTTATCAATCACATAGGTCTTTTTAAAAAGCATTTTAGGACTGGTGAACAAAAATTGTGTGTTTATATTTTAAACGCGATTAATCTTTTTTTTTTTCTTTTTTTTTTTTTTTTTTCCACTCAAAGTCTGGATGGGACCAGGTTTTTTTTTAATGTTGTTTTTTGCCTGACAGTGGTCTGGTCATTATGGAAGAACCATATATTTAAATATATGGAAAATCATACATGATAAATAAATGGCCCATTCATATGTGTCTATTTGTATTTTAAATAAATGGTAAAGTATATCACGCCTTATCACGTGCAGACCTGCACATCTCTTATTCTGTTGTTGTTAACTTGGTTTGGTTATACTTTAGCACAAGCTATTACAAATATCATATATAACTTTGAAAGAATCAATCAAAAAATAAAAGTACACTAATGAGGGTGCTAGTCGAAGTGTCTGCTTGTCTGTCTAGTGTCTGTCCTTATGCCTGTGCGTTAAACTTAAGTTTTTATATGAACATACAGTAGACAGAGGTCACAATTAGTGATGGGTAGCTCTAATTTATATTTTAAACACGTGGCAAGGTATGAATGTCAGGGACGTGATGTTTTAAATTGATTGTCACTCACCCTGACCCCAGTTTACACAGCCACTAAAGTCAAACCCACATCACCAGCAAGTGTGCCTGTTTTGTATATTGCTGAAAGTGATTTGGCTTGTTATTACAAAACATGCATAACACTCCATTGCAAAGTGATTTCGTTTTTACAAGGATATTTAAAACACACACACACACACACACACACATATATATATATTAGGGATGGGACGAATACAGTGGTTCCGAATAATTTTCCTTTAAGGTCTCACTGAACCAACACATTTAAATTGAAAGCCAGTTAAACTTTGAAAATCGCACAATTAGGTTGTGCTGTGGCTATAATCTCCAAAGTGCTTTCAGTTAAAAACAAATTGTTGCCTTTTAATCTGTAGACAAGTGAGTTTTGTGTGGCTATTATAACAATAGTGTGTAACATCTTCAGGTAAGGTGTAAAAAAAAAAAAAACATGGTGACACTCTTAAATTTGGTTCTACAGAGTGTTTTTGATTCAAAGGGAATTGTCGGCATAGAACTGGCCAATTATCATCATGTATGTTTTGTCTCATCTCAATTTAAACCTCCAGAAAGATGCCAGAACTGGTTTCAAAATACAAAAAAAGACTACAAGCTGTAAAGGAAGCAAAGGGTGGGCACACACAATACTAATGTAAGGATGTTCAAATACTTTGTCAAAGTATGAAATCAGTTTTTTTTTTTTTTTTTTTTAATTTATTATCACCTTGATTATCATCAGGTGTTGGTCTTCAATCATGTAAATGTCAATAATTAGCACAGATGGGGTTCATACAAAATATGCTGACTGCCCAAATAATTTTGTCAAAGTATGCAATTAGTTGTTGCATGTTGTTTTTCATTTTATGCATGCTATGTAGTCATTTGTTCTTTTATTATAAAGCTGAATCTCTGCTTTAATGTATATCTTTTAATAGAACAATTAGAAATTATAGAATGCACTTTCTGTGTGTTTTTTCTCTTTTTTTTAACTGCCCAAAAACTTTTGTCTGCAACTGTATACATAATTCTAATTTATGTTACAGTACACTTAAGGTTTAGCCCTCAGACTGACTCCTGACTGTTAGGCCTAAGTGATTCATTCTTGAGTTTCAGGGATCAGTATTAGGTCCTCTGCTCTTCATAATCTACATTAATGACTTGGATTCTGGTACAGTAAGCAAACTTGTTAAATTTACAGACGACATAAAAATATGAGGAGTGGCAAACAATATGGCAGCAGCAAAGGTCATTTAAAATGATCTAGACAGCATTCAGAACTGGGCAAATGACATTTAATAGAGAAAAGTGTAATGTATTGCATGCAGGCAATAAGAAGTGTGCATTATAAATACCATATGGGAGATACTGAAATTGAAGAAAGAATCTATGAAAAAGACCTAGGAGTTTACTTTGACTCAAAAATGTCTTCATCTAGACAATGTGGGGAAGCCATAAAAAGGCCAACAAAAGGCGATTTGTTTCAAGCATTCAAAATTCTAAAAGCTGTTGACTATGTCGACCCAAGGGACTTTTTCGACCTGAGAAAAGAAACAAAGACCAGGGTTCACAAATGGAGATTAGATAAAGGGGCATTTAGAATAGAGAATTGTGGAAGTCTGAAACCAACTCCCCAGCAATGTTCTTGAAACTGACACACCGATCCTTCAAGAAGCTGCTTAATGAGATTCTGGGGTCAAAAAGCTACTAACAACCAAACGAGCAAGATGGGCCGAATGGTCTCCTCTCGTTTGTAAACTTTCTTATGTTCTTATCTTCTAAATTATATTTTACACATATTTATAATGAGAATATAATATAAAACTGAACTATATATATATGTTGATGTATTTTATATATCATGTGGCTAAATAATGTAGATATTTTCATGAGTTATAGCATTATCTGATTATATGGCCATAATTTGTCATTAAGATAATAAGAAAACAAAGCAGATTTAAAATAAAATAAGAAAAGAAAGGTTGTCATAAAAAATTTCAAAGGAAAAAAACAAACAGATAAAGCAAAGAAAAATGATCTCATAAAAATGGTAGAGTATTAACTGAATTACATTAAATGGGAAGTGACACCAAAGAATGTATAATGTGGTCATAGTTTTTGTTTATGACCTAGCCAAACTACCATTTCCTTGTCCTTCATTTTCAGTGTACACTCTCTAAAGGTTAATGAAATTTTGAGAGACACAAAGTTGGCAGATTTTATGAAAGATATACAGTGCGGTGTTGAGTGTTTTGTTTGTTTGTTTTTTTTGTTTTGTTAAGAATGACAGTGAATCCAGTTGGTCCTTGCAGCAACCATTAAATGTGGACCTGTCAGTGCTGGCTTCAAGGACATCTTTTAAACAGCTCCCTTATTGTTATACTCATGAAAGAGGTACCTCTTGTACCCAATATATATAAAAAACACTGCCTTGAGCTTCAAATCTGGGGTTGCTAGGCAACCTTAGCCATGTTTCAAAGCCTTTGGTTAAAGAGTATACCCTGGATTTGTTTCTGCTTAGGGCTTGAACAGAAGTTTTTTTTTTTGTTTGTTTGTTTTTTTTTAATAATATAAAATTGATGAGAACCATATTTTTTTTATTCCGCTGGGAAGCAAAAACAGATTGCTTGTACTGAGAAGTACAGATCTACTGTTATTATACAGTGAGAAAAACAAAACAAAAGCTTGGAACAGCTTGTAACACAATTAAGGAAAGAGATTGTGGACATGGGTTGTGAAATCAGAAGTGACAGATCCCAGCAAACCCCCTCAAAGTGAAACCAAGATAATTATTGTGGCTTGTGAGCAAAAATAAATAATTGGACCAACTGTCATTTCTAATATACACTATATAGCAACAAGTATGGATTTGTATCCTCTCTGCCCTTTTTACAAGTGATGGTGTTTGTGATCTAGCTGTGTTGCAGTCAATTAATGTACTTGCCTTACACCTGAATGTCCATATGAATTGAGTTTAGCCGTTCCTCATAGACAGATGTCTATACAAAGACCACTATCATTTCTGAATAACAATAGGTCATCTAGGCTAGCTTTCATTGACTTTCTGTGTTTCAAGCCTTCAAGCATTCATTCTGTAAAACCTTCAACTTGACAGGGTTCTTGTGCAGTACTTCATATATGAAGAGCTTGTATGTTGGCATTGCTTAGTGATTTTGGTCACAATAGCCCCCTTTCACACAGACAAGTTATTACAGCTCAGAGCCAGCACTGAAGCAGCATGGTGGGCTGTGTGAATACCAGCAGAGTGGCAATATTTTGTGAGGCTCTGAACTACCTCACAAGGCAGGTCAGAGACGGAACAGACCTGTCTTAACTGCCTGTGTGGAGAGCTATACCAGTACCGAAGAGCTATAGTGGGCGTGGATTAAAAGGCAACATGCCACGAGCTACATATAGAGGATACAATAAAATGCATTAAAATGTGAAACCAACAGTGTGCCTGGAGCGCCTCCAATTTGGCATATAGCAGGTTGTTATATTATCCTGTATCTACCGTAGCAGTGCATAGAAAGTAGAGCAGGATGGATTTTTGCAGTGTGTGAAAAATATAAAATAAGTACTGATTCCAAAAGTCTTTGTTACCTCATATTCTAATGGATGACTGCCAACTATATGATGGGGAGCCAGCTGTTTCTCACAGGTCTCCTTTAGGCTCAGTTGCTGGGACAAACATGCAGACTGAAAATGACAGATGAGCACACCGATGGAATGTGTCTATAAGTGTTGTATACACAGCCCGAGGAGTCTGGCACTTCCATTCATTTGATGTTTGTTGACAGGAGATCTGAGGTTTTTAATATCATAATAATAAGAAGAAGAATTATATCTTTATATAGTGTCTTTCATAGTGGACCACCATTACAAAGCACTTTACAGTGGTAGGCTGTGAACTGTGCACTGTGCACTGTGAACTGTGAACAATAGGACATTGATTTCACATTGTATCCACAGGATGGAGCGCAATGAGGTTAAGCAACTTACTCAGGGTCACACAGTGAGTCAGTCAGTGGCAGAGGAGGAATTTGAACTGGTGCCCTTCTAGTTACAAGCGCTAGACTTTAACCACTGGACCACACTGCCTCCTAATACTCCCCCCAGTGAAGATTTATTTTATTTTTATATTTTAAAAAAAGCCTTTTTAAACTGCAGTGGCTACAGCTTAGGTACTGCTGACTCACTGGAAAGGTCATTCAGTTTGACCTTTCGCTTCACTAGATGGTGAATGCTTGTGACATGATTTTCTTCTCACAAGCTATTTATCGATTTCATTTTGTTTTTTAACACCAATGACGCCTAAAGCAACACTTTTTTTGGAACATGTCGTTGCTTCCTTGGGTGTCCTGTTTTATCTGTGTAATTTCAAATTAAAATGACACCACATTAACTACCTGTGATTCACAGATTGTGGATAGGGAAACAAATGTGTGAATTACACTACCTGATTCAAAAGTATTGCTGTCTCTTTTCAAGGACAGACAGTTAAGACCCTAATTCAGAATCTGACTCACTCTTCTGATTTTAGTGACCATCTTTCTACTTTTAAACAAACAAACAAAAAAATATATAATTCAATAGTCATGTTGTGTTACAGTGACTGTACAGTACATAGAACCTGACCAAAGCAAACAGCATGCACCCAAGTTAAAGGATCAGCCAAACAATAAGATGTACATGATTTATTTTTAAAGATTGTGATCTAACTCTTCTTATAAAACAACACACACAATCTCCTGTTCCCACATTAATGTTAATAGAGGTACATTAGGGAATAAAATAGTAGAACCCGAATAATGAATGACTTCCTAACAAACATTGGGCATGCAACATACATTAAAACAGTAGAAAAAGTCAACATTGTGAGCAACAATGCCAGGATTAAAAATAATAAACCAAAACATCAATGCATATGCCACCTCATCCACATTGTGGGGTTAGGGTTAAACTTTTCAAAGTGTCATACTGTGGTTAGGTGCAAGGAGGAGGAGTCTGGGAGTGAATCAGTGAGCCTATAATGGTTCTGTTCACCTCATCACTGTTGTGTCACCTGACACTGCCTGTTACACCAACACCAAGCTTTTAACTCATTCAAAGCTTGTGATGGATTAAATACAGTTTTATTTACATAAAGACATTGACAACAACCTAACAGTTTCATGAATAACCAACTTTAATTAATTCATCAAAACCGTCTTTGCAAAAGATTTATCAAATAAATGACATCATGAATTATTACATGAGCTCAAAAACATTTAGAAAGAAAGAAAGAAAGAAAGAACTGCCCTTATAAAAGCCTATGTCACAGTCATTTTTGCAGGTTTACAATAGTTTTTTCAAGACTATACTGCATTTTCTGTGCTTTTCCAAGGCTAACTGGTTTTTAGCATGCTTTACTACAGTTCTCAGGGATTCATTTTGCTTGTCTGTGCTGAACCATGCTTTCAGTGTGTTTTTAGCTTTGCTGCACTACTTCTACTGTGTTGCACCACGTTATATGGGTGCAGACGCACATACAAGGACAGTCATGACTTTTTCTTTGCTAAATTCTGTTTTCTCGTATCTTTAAGTTAGTGGATGTAGAGCCCAGGATTCTCTAGGAAATCTGAGATTTTCTTAGCCGTGATGTCCAGCTCGATGGTGTTGGTGTATTTTAGCAGGTTGTAGCCCCTCACAAAGAAGTGCCTCAGGTACCTCTGGCTCACACACTTGTGTAGCTTCTTAACAAGCCGGAGGAAGCTCTTTTTAAAGTTCCGCCAGTCTTTGGTACCAGGGTATTTCTCACAAGTCCACATCAGAAGTGTCTGAAACATTTTTTTAAAATTAAACGCAAAACAAAACAAAACAAAAAAAAAAAAACACAGATGTTGCATTCATGTAAACCTGGGCTATGATTCTGAAATATACAGTATGACAGCCGTTTAAAACAACTTGACTTATCCATTCACAGAGAAGGGCCTAGTTTCTGACAAAATTAAATTTTCCACTTTGATTAAAGCTTGACACTTTTAGGAGTAACTTTTTTTTTTTTTTTTTGGTTGAACTATGTGTGCCCTAGCTACATATTACCACAATTTATATACAGATTATATTCTGTTATAATGTTTGTCTCTCACATTGTGGGAATGTTGCTCCTCTGTGTTTGAAATCCCACTTACACAGACAACACTGTCTCTTTAAGTGTAGCGAGGACTACATTTTAAGTGTAGAACACGAAAATGGCATATTACAAAATAAATATACAAAAAACAAGCAACGTGAACCAGGAATGGAGAGTAAAGTTATTGATCGTTTCTCCAGAGCTAAAACAGATGAAGACATAAATATCATTGCCAGAATTTTCGAGAAGCAGTGGATAAACGAAAGAAATAAAATGTAATGTCTGTGTTATTGATGGAGATGTACTGCGATGATAAAATTGCGGTTGTTCTTGAGCCTGTCCGAAAAGATATGTCCGGAAGGTGGATGTTTATGTGGAATGTAATTTATAATTATGATTTTTTTTTATTATTATTATTTTAATGTATAACTGTATTACTTTTAACATTATGAAATGGTAACTTGAAACTGCAAGCCCTTTTCAAAGTGATATGTTTGAAATGTGTAACACTATAATTAACTAATTGTTGAAATGATTGTTGCCGAATCAACAGTTTTCTGTGGATTCGTAGCACAAACTGTGGATTAGTACTTTTAATTAGATAATTAGTATAATTAATCAATCAAAAGATCAAAGGGTGATGTCACAGAAATGTTTTTCATACAGTGGAGTTATCATACAGAAATCTTTTGAGTTGTGTCTCTTAAACAGGAAGTATGCAGCTGTGACATGCATGGTTTAGTGGTCAGAGAAAAGGACAAACAGACACCACTGGAATAATATCCTGACTGCAATATCCTGTTCTCCCTGCTAATAAATTGTTAAGAAGCAGAATCCCATTGTAAATCATATATTAAATTACAAACAGGGAATACTTGGCTAAATATCTGAAAATGTTTCCTGTGAAAGGGTTTACATCATACTGTTAGAAGTGCAGTAATCAGAAACATATAGCTGAGATTGCACATTTTCCTTTGTCCACAAAAGTTACTTTAAAAAGAAATGTGATGTATATATAAAACAATATATAATTTCCAATGTATAATAGTCAACACCTGCTATACATGCTTTGAAAAATCGCTGACAGGTCATTGATATTTTTTGCTGTATGCCTGCATATAAGAAGGGGTTAATGGTAATTAATCTGTCTGTGTCCTTGTATGTGATGTTACCTTGATCAAAGAAGTCAATAAAATCTTGTAGGTAATGTTTCTCACCAAAAGTAATTTATTACACAGAAAGAAGAAGAAGTCTGACAGCATCATAGTACAGTGAACTCAAAGTACTGGGTGACCCTCAACAGCACTGAAGATCATAGGATTTCTGCTTTACAGTTCTTACGTATACAGTAAAACAAGCGTTCATTAACATATAGCCTATCACATGCCGTCAACATGCCAGACTTACCCATTAATAGTTAACTCATTTGTATTACTCTAAACTATTTTTATTATCCCATACTGGCCTTTTAAACCAGTTCTAACCAATTCTAGTTTTGAGCATAGCTTTGTTATCTTTATAGCGTCAGACACGCACACTGCCCTCCACCTTCAGTTTCGGGCTACTGCCAAGTAACGTGTATGCACTAAAACTTTATATATATATATATATATATATATATATATATATATATATATATATATATATATATATATATATATATATATATATATATAATATAGATATATATATAGATATATATATAGATAGATATATATATAAAACACCTGATGAAGACACGTATTGTTGAAAAGCGTTGTTTTTCGTGTTTTTAATAATAAAGAATTGTTTTTTAGATATAAAACATTGCCGCTTGCTTTTTGCTCTCTTGAGCACTAAGGCTAAGATGAATTAAAGATACAATTGAGCCATACTGAGTGTGCAACCCTCCCAGTCTCTGCAAACAACAAACAAGTGGAATTTGGTTAGTCTATTACTCAACATGGCTGATAACTAAACAGAGACTACATTTTTAATATTCTGTGCTGTTTTGGGTCAGATTAAAGATTTATGAAAGATTTATGAACATATGAAAGATTTATGAACTTGGGCTGTGCACTAATGACTTTTTCACTATACATACATACCAATTTCACCTACATTCCTCACCTGTAGATGATAAGCAGTGATGACAGGTTTACTTCCAGGGCACCAAGTATCCTCTTTTAACTGCCTGATGACCCGGTAGCACTTCCTCCTGCAGCCCCCATCTTCGTCAATGCTGCCCATCAAAACCTGTTCCACCCGTGTGAAGGACAGGAACCAGTGGTAATTGGAGGAAGCCATCAGGTTAAACCCAAAAGACTATGGAAATAAAATATTTTATTCAGACGGTATGTTTTGTTCTAATATGCTTTTTAATCATTTAAACAACTTTTAAGCTAATTTAGGCAGCCCCTGAGTCGGCTCGCGCAGAGGCACATTGTACCTGTGAAATTAACAAGGGATGGACATTAAATCTATTCAATTTTCATCCCATGTGTAGTGATGGTCTCCATGTGACATTTAAGGCTGTGTACTTGAGTTCAGGGGTTACGCTCACCTAAAGGTTCATGGGCAGCCAAAATGATAAGAATCAGACAGAGTTGTAAGTCTAAAGCAAAGTTGGCTGATGTTTCTCCAATAACTGATGTGTTCCATGCGAAACAGATGTGCTGCGGTCCGGTGTGTGAAAAGATAGACCGGCTCAGTACAGTATTTGTCTTTGTGTAATTTGAAGTAAACAGTAAACACTGGAGTTCTCAAAAAGAAAAAGAAAAGGATATTATTATCAAATTGTTAGTAATTTAATTTAATGTTATGAAATGACAGGGCAGAATAATAATCCAGTGCAATTGTTTTTCTGGTCAGTAAACATTCAACATTAAAGGGCAAAATATCATTTTCATTCCTTGCACAAATAGAAGCTGATAGTGTCTTCCTGACAGGTGCCTCAAGATACCTTTCTTTACTCCCCTTCACTTTCTTGATTGCCTGCTTAAAATAGTTCATGCGTAGTACAAATTACCATTGGTTTAAAACTTTACAAATCTGGTACAGTAGCTCAGAGTCATTTGATTAGAAACCGATAGAGCACAGCTGTGCAATACCAGAATTAGGGTCGCCACCTTTGCCCTGGGATTTCACTATGCCTTCCTGGGACATACTAAATCCTGGGTTTTAATCTAATGTAACTTGTGGTGTGGTACTACATAGCAAAAAAAAAAAAAAAAAAAGCATATTAAATATATACATAGGGGGGTTTGTTTGTTTGGATTTAATTTAATTTAGTGTATAAGTGTGTGTAAAACCTGAAAGTTGCTTCGGATATGTCTGACAGAATCTTAAGCCCCTTTCACACTGACATGCTCTACCCGGGTCGGAACCTACCCGGATTGGGACCCAGTGATGCGAGTCGTATCAGTGCACCGGAAGCAGCTTGTTACAGATCCATCCAAGCTACTTCAGCCCTACTCCAATCTGGCTCATTGTGTGTCTCAAATCAACAAAAATATGGCTAAACAAAATAAACAGAAGTGTTCCTTATGGAAGTGAAACCTTCACACAGACGTGGCTGTTTGTTATTTCGTTGGCTTACAAGCGGTCGTTATGCATTTTGTCTCGCTCGACCTGGGTCAAAGAGCGTCTACCCACACCCTGAGGTGGATCGCTGCAACCAGGGTATGACCCAGGTACATGGTTTCACACTACGCAGGATTGTGACCCAGGTAGCCAGAACCCAGATCGGGACCAGAGAAGGAGTACTAGTGTGAAGAAGACTTTAGCTTGACCACACCAAGTCCAAGGGGAAGAAGTGTACATACAGGTTAATCATTAAAAATAGTATTCTATTTTTAATTAATGATCAGATAAAGATTGGTAGTTTATAAACTTTAGTGGCTGTCATACCTTGTAAAACAGAAATACTTTGAACCTCATTAATATGCCACACACAGTTAGGTATCTGCTCACAATGATCAAGGATTATGTACAAATTGTTTTGAAATTGTTGTAAAATTTGATTATGCTGGCCAAGGATCATGGTTCTACACACAGAGACGATGCATTCAGTTCTGTAATCAATATGTAATGCTTAATAGTGCCTGAAGGGGCACGCTTTCCTTCATAAGTACTTGTCAAGCTTTCATTTAGTGCTGTACAAATACGTTCATATTTGTATTTGTGTACCCTAGTTTTACAGTACCTCCTTTTCCCCTATATTAACCCCTAATGTTTCAGGTAATATATATCCACTGTCTTTATTGTGGTTCTTCATTTTAATAACTATAAGTCCAACATTAATACTATTATTCATACTAAAATTCACATCGCTCACCTTACTGCATCGAGCTCTCTCCTTTGAGGGCCACCGTTTGAAGAATCTGGGCCATCGTGCTTTTTTTGGCCAGCAGTTTATGAGCTCCACAGTTGGAATAAGTTCCACCTCAACCTGTAGCTCTGATGTTTCCACGGCAACACGCACCACTGACCCTACACTCTCTAATATACTCACTTTCCCTGCAGAGAAAAACAAAGGATGTTAATGTTATGATCTGCGATTCCACCACACAAAAGTGTAGCTGTACAGTTCTCACAAAGAAAAAAAATAAAATAAAACACAGTACGCCATACATGACAAGTCCACCTTTTCACACAACACCGTGTTTAAAAGAAAGGGTTGTTGCTGCGCTGTCTAATTGGACACCTGTGGTCATGAATTTGAAAATCCCCGGTGCAAAACTTGCTGTAGCCTACTGGGTGCATGTAATTAACCCAGCATCCTCTGCAATGCATCTGTCATTCCAAACTGAAAGCATAGACATGTTCAAATAGATATAAATAAAATGTGCATAAAAAAAAAAATCTTTACAAAAGTCTATCCATTGGGTTGTTTGAAAATCAAAAAGTAACCCCCACCAAACAACAGCTGTTTCTTGTGATCTTTGTGAATGACAGCCTCTGCAAGAGATCTCTTTGTGTATGTGCACAATATTAAATCTATCGGTCAGTATTTTGAAAGGAAAGCGGACACATTTATAAACTGAATTAACACACAAAGCTATAGGTAAGAAGTTGTATCCCCAGATATTCCCTGTTAAAACAAAATATATACAGATGCTCAAAATGACAGGTGATTTTATATATGTATTTTTTTTTTTTTAAATACATTTTATATATAAATGATTTAAACTATATTTGACAAGACATCAAAAACTTCAAAAAGAGAGTCGCTGTGACGCATGAAATGTGTCTGAAAATACAAAATTCTGTAAGTAATAACATCTAGTAGCATCAGATCATCTTTTCTTGTATTTCAGTTATATTTAACATGTTTTGTTTTTATTTACATCATTTTGTAACCCATGGGTGGGACCAAGTTAGTTACCAGGATTAACACTAATCGGCCATTCACGCAATGTAAGTGGAAACTTCATACAGGTATGACCGAAAGCTTGAACTCACTAGTAAGGTTGCAGCTTTCGATGGAGGTCTCCAGCAGTTCTTTGAAGAGGTTCCCTACTTTGGCCGGGACGATGTCCCCCTCAATGGCCACACTGGAGTTGTGCCACTCCTGGCAGCTGGTAGTGAAGTTCTCCAACTCCAGCCACTGGTGCAGCTTCTCTGGCTCACGCACAGGGGAGAGCAGCTTGGAGCCACTCAGGGTGTAGTAGCGCCACTGCCTTGCTCTGCGCTCCTTGTACCCTGAGAGGCCCCTAACAGGGACAGAGACCAGGAACAATGTGGGGGTAAGAACCTGAGAAACAAAACAGAACAAAATGCTAGTACATCTTATCGTTTATCTATTTGACCAGAGGAATGAGCTATTTTTTATACCTTCAATCAATGTGTCCGCTAGTTTAGGGGAAGTATCTGTTTGCAAGTTTGCACACTGGTGTTGAAATCCATAGGCTTAATTACATCAGAATAGAAATACATGAACCACTGTTGCTTATGTATCCTGTAGAACTCAACACAACCTATAAAGATCTAGACAAGATGAAGCCACTAAACTCTGCAAACCTCCAGGCAGCAAGATAACTCAAAACAGCAAACCATAAATAAGCTTTAAACTTTAATTTGCATCTGTTGGGCTATGAATGGATAAGTCAGTAAAACGTGGTATAAGTTAAGGGGTTGAAGGGGAAGGAGAATGTCTTCATTTACATGTGGAAGATGTAAACAGTGGCAGTAGGTAGGTGGGCTCACAGAGATGTTAAATTCCTATGTACCTGTATAGCTGGGTTGAATGCACTTTTTCCTCTCAGAAGAGCTGACCATTTGGCTATTAAAGCTGGCTGATCCTGACAGTGAAAGAAAAAAAAAAATCACACAATTCACATTAGAGCTTGAATTCAAATCAAATTGACAAAAGTTATGAGGCAGCAATATATTGAGCCCATTTTTATTTAACCCTTGGGAAGGTTAAAGTTTTTATATATGACAGTATAGATGTACTTTTATAAAGACATGAGCAATAGTTTTACCAGAACATTAGAAAAGTTACTATCTGGTGCCACCTAGCTGTAGATTTGAACATACATGTACCTAACACTGGCCAATACTCCCTGTACATTACAATAAATATAATGTCATTATATATATATAAACTTCAGTTTATACCAGGGGTTCTCAACCTTTTTTTTTTTTTTTTTTTTTTTTTAATTACTACCCTTTCCCCTCCCTGATTGAGAATCACTGGTTTAAATTGTATATTATTATTTACACTGTATTGGGTCAGTATTGAGACACACAACCTTGTACATACATGTATTATTATTATTATTATTATTATTATTATTATTATTATTATTAACACTTTGTATATATATATCCCTGAGACTGTCAGTAGAGGGCAAGCCCCCGAGGTACTGCAGGAGTAGCTGTGCAATGTTCATTTACTAAGCAGGGACATGTGACTATTTCTCATTATTGTTGGAGTGGAAGTCTGCTGGGCCTTGGAGGTTTAACAGAGCACTGTTTTACGTGTTATGTTTTTATTGGGTTACATTTCTGATCCATAATGAATGCAGCACTTACTTTGACGTTATCATTGTGTATTCCTGAGTTGGCGATTGAGTGAAACCTCACGTCCTTTCTGCTGACTTCTGCAGTCAGGGCCTGGATGATTTTCTGAACCTCCTCCACAGTTTTAAAAACCTGCCGGTGCCGGAGATCCACCTACACACAAGCAGCAGACGATCATCCTCTAACGACACTCTAGCATATTAACACTACACTCGTGGTTAAGATGGCTGCATGGCTGCCATATATATCTTCATATTTTATACCATTTCATTTTGTTTTAGAAATACCAAAAACTGTTCAGGACCTTGAGGATAGAATAGTGCCGGGTGCTGGGTACAAAGACCCAACAATAAATAATCCTGGTGGACTCCTAACTTAGGTTCAGTAGCGTTTTTGGAGTCACAAATTTATGGGAGGCCATTAAGCAATTGATATGTTCTGTTATACCTGCTTGTTTCCATCTTTCAATGAAACTGAATTCTAACAAATATCAAATAAATTCAGTTATTTTCAAGCAACAGCAAAACAAAATATAGACTTTGTGGCTGCAAACAGTTTGGACTGTGTGTGGGCTGGCAAAATAAAGGTGTAATAACCACCATGACCAAAATGTTCTTTCATCTTTTTAGCACAAGCCTTTTATCATTTAGACTTTTATTTTCACATTGACAAGTTGACAGATGTCTTCTTCCACAACACTCCAAGTTTAAGAACAGACCCTTTTTTATTCTTCCACAACTGTTTAAGGACAGACACTCCTGTTTCCTGTGCAGGTCCACTGCCCTCACATTAGGTATCAAGGCCCCACATATTTCTAATGTTGTGTAGGGAACTTCTGTAGATTCACACCAGTACTCTTAATATAATACAGAAAGCAGTGACTGAGGATAGAAGCCCGGTCCCCAGTCTCAGAGACCAGCACCCTTTCTGATATGCCAAAAGATCTGGGCTTGATTTACAGATAATAAAGACGGGTGTTTATATTACTCAAGTTACTCAGCTACTACTCATAACATGCAATGCATTTCAAAAGATTCACCTGAACTACTTACCTGGTTCTGCAGATAGTTATCCAAATCCTCATCTGTAAAATCTGTCATTGCAATCTGGATTCTATCTTTCTCAGATATCTATATTTATCTTCCTGCGTATCTTTACAAGATGAATCTCCACATTCAAAAGACTTTCAGCTTTTATTCAGTAGCAGCATATGGCTGTACTATGAATATATTAAGGGAGGTTTGACTGTCCTCAATATTCTTTGAGTACTTAACTTCCACCTGAGTTGTGTGTACTGTAAAATCTTGTCTATTAAGCCCTTGCCAAAACTGGTTTCTGTCACAAACACGAACGGCTCTAAACCTCCCTCTGTGATGCTGTCTGACACAAATACAACTCACAGGGAAGCACTTTAACCGTCAACAATCAATTGTATTCATTGATTTTTAGATAGCATTAAACAGAAGCAGGTTTTGTCCCGATGGTCCTTTAGTCCTCCATACAGGATACTGCACATTTCACTTGAAGTCATCATTGAGGTTTGATTCAAAACAGAAAAAACTCATACAAATGAAAGTGCTTATTACAGTGCTAGGAATGAAATCAGTTTTCAATCCTATCTCCATCAGGGTAAGTGCATGTCCTATAGAGGTAGCTTATAAAACCTCTGCCAGTGATGGAACAATTGGAATTACACTGAATGAGTTTATAAATGTTAGTGCAAAGAGAGGTACAGGTTATGCAGTACTGTAAGATCTTTATAACAATCACTCATTTCATCACCTTCGTTTCATTGAGGATTCATCAGCTTGATTACTCGGACATGCCAAGTACTTACTGCAAGACTCCAAAGAAGCTGTACTCAATAACTAGAAACCTTTTCTCTAACTGGTTGTCTGACTCTTTTTCCAAGCTCTCTCAGGCCAAGTGAAAAACAGATATAAAAACAGAACTACATAACGCACTGCTTTGGGACCTCTGCTGGTAACAGATACTCTGACCTTATTCTACACTCGAGTGAAAAAGCGCTTCCAACAAAACTGCAATCAATTTGGAGAACTTTGTTTAATTTAAAAATCAAAACAAAGAGAATGAAATGTCTGTACAAGATCGTGTGGCCAAGATCCTGAGCCCATTTTTATTTAACCCTTGGGAAGGTTAAAGTTTTTATATATGACAGTATAGATGTACTTTTATAAAGACATGAGCAATAGTTTTACCAGAACATTACAAAAGTTACTCTCTGGTGCCACCTAGCTGTAGATTTGCACATACAGGTATCTAACACTGACCAATACCCCCTGTACATTACAATAAATATAATGTCATTATATATATATATATATATACACACACACACACACACACACACACACACACACACACACACACAGTTTTTTGTTGTATATCTTACAAAAATAACCATTTTTATCTTAAAACATGAAAAACTATGAATTTTAAAGCTCACACTGAACTAAACAATTGGGTTACTAGACCGTTGTCAGAGACTCAATATACAGGAAGCCATCAGCATTGGGCACATTAATACAATGTGACACATTCAATATCATTGACTCCCAAATAGTGGACATGTTGCTAATTTTATTCTCAGACTCACTGACTCGATTACAGCTCCCCTAATGAATCTGTTAACTGTTTCAAGAGCATGTAAAAGGGTAACAAGGATGGAATTACAAGGACAGCACTTGTATCGTTATGGTTTGAAAGGCTTTAAAATCGTAGTATACATGCAAAAATGCAAAATATAACTTCCTATTCAAATCGTAATTTTAGTAAAAACATCCAGGAAAAGCTGGGTTAACAGTGATTGTTTTTACTTTATTTTAAACAAAATGCATTCGTGCAACTTGCTCAGTCACTTAGTTTGTTGGTAGTTGTTTTGCCTTCTCCAGTGGCATGACCAGTACACCGTTTATGGAGTGCTTCACCAAAATCTCATCATCTTCAGATTTGCGTCTGATACGTCTGTTTTACTGCTGTGCTGTATTTTGCCTCCTTGCAATTTGTGGGATGTTTATCTTGGCCTTTTTTTAAATATCGCCAGCAATTTCCTGATAGCCGCCAACAATTTCCTGATAGCTTATCCCCATTGCTGAGTATGATACAGCTCTCAAGTTTAAAAACACTTTTTATGTTTTTTTATTTTTATTTTATTATTCATTGAAAGTGTAACACGTTTGCATTTTTCAATACTTACCATTTCAGTAGGTTAACGTTGTGAAACGTTTTTCAAACTGGATTTTGGCTGCATTGTAGGCAGGGTTGAGCGATTGCACATGTACAGCTAAAAGGAAGTGTTAGGTTGACTGGTCCCTTTCTTATGTACATTACTTGATTTTATACTTGCCCATATTATAAGAACTATCATGGGAAAGTATTACCAGCTGGATCATGTAAAACTTTCTTGTGTCTCTTAAGTTTCATCTTTTTTTTCGCTATTAAAATAAAAGATAAAAAAATGCCTCAATTTCAAGCATGGTTTGTACTGACAACATGGCTTTTACTACACAGAATCTTATTACACAGTTTTAAAAATGTTATGGCATGACCAGTAAATACAGCAAATTACATGAAAAAGATGTTTATTGCACTAAAGGAAATGCACACTCATTGTATGTAACCTGATTGTATTTTACATGCAAGTATTTTATTCAAAGTTTTCTCATTCCCTTCAAGGAAAGCAAAAGGCACATTGCTCAGAAATTAGACATAAGCAAAAATAGAGGCACATGGAAAGGTCAAATGTCAACACAAATGCAGGTTAATAGATTCCGTAAAAATGAATGTGAATCAAAACCTTATATCAATATGAAGAACAGCACAAAACTGTACAAAACAAATATATGGTTACTCCTAACTGCCTTAGATCCAAAGATATTTTTACATTTTTTGCCAAGACGCGAGAAACAGGGAACATCAGAGTGCACATCAGTTAGACGAATTACAAATAAAGAAGTTTCCAGTGACAGCGTGTAGCTGTCAACATACAACATATAATCATGTTTCCACAACCGTATTTTGGAACTTGAAAAAGGTAATGATGCCTCTTTAAGTACAATTCAATGTATTTTTTTTTAGGACAATCAGACATTCTCTGCACTCAATAACTGCACAATCCAACGAGGAATCAAATGCCAAGCTATTGCAGATTTTAAATGTGTTATATTAAAAAAAGTGATTCTTACAGTCGATTGTTTTAAACTAAACCACCATCCAATTAAAATATTTTAGTAATTTCGAAAGCATTGCTGTGATGACACTTAAACTTTAAGAGCGAATGTTAAATAAAGCAGTTCACTTGAGCAAGCACTAAAATGATAGAAAATAACTTAAAAGTGCTTCTCATTCAAGAACTGTGTTGACAAACCTTTATCATATGAGATAAGCATTGAAACTCATGGATGCTTTGGAGCAGGCAGTGGTTTCTACAGTATATACCAAATCCCTTTCACTGGTAGGACCAGTGCTAGGCAACTTGCCACCCTATTACTGTATTTATTTTAAAAAATCAGTAGGTTTTTGATTCGGCTTGTATTGTGCAATCACTCTGTGTGCTGGTTTCTGTTGTGAAAAATTGTACAGGCCGTGTACATACTTTAAAATTTGATTTCCTACAGTATATTGAATTTTGAAATGACTGTTGCACAACTTCAAAGACATCATCACTTTAAACTAATATGAAACTAAATGCACAGGTTGAAAATTAATGTTTTGGCAAACAACATTCCTTTGATATTGCAAATTAGCTTTTTCTTGCTTAAGAACACAACGCTACAGGGACATATCCAACCATTTTAAAACGGTAGGTTGTGGAGCAGACCGAAAATACAGCTTTCCTAACTTGTGTAGCAAACATTATGGATCACAATTTAACATGAATATGTGCCATCAAATGATCTAAACACACTCCCAATGTACCGTACATTTTGAAAATTAAAACTTATTCAAAAACTTAGCAGAAAAGTGCTACTAGTACTACCTTCCCCAATACTGTCAGTCTAATTACAAACTGTAATTCAACTAACTGCATGCTTTTAGAATATATGCACATATCCCAATACATACCTTTTTTTCTTCTTAAGGGTAAGCATGTAGGCTATTATTAAAAATGAAGACAACAAACACGAAATGCAGAATTTCACAAGTTTATCATTATATTAATACATTTCTCAGCTGTAACCGACATGCACGAATTGCTTATCACGGATCAATTGAATAACCTGACACGTCTGTTAATGGATTGGTGGTGATGGGAGTCTGTAAATCTGAACTGTCTCAGCCTGTCCTGGTGTTATGCCAAAATAGTGTCTTCGGAAGATTCTGTCTCACCGGTGACACACAGCCATCTGGTCACCCCGTAATTATGACACATGGGTAAGTAGAAAGATTTGAATCTGATGACAGCAGCTTAGCTAGTCAGTTTAAAAATAAAGTAATAAATAAATAAAATAATAATTTTTACCACTAAATTCAATTAAATTCGGATTCCGTTTAACTAGTAGCCTACATTATTCCATGTCTTTAAAGGTTAGCAATATTGCCTGCGTCATGTGCTAGGCGGCATTCAGATTATTTTAAATTTTTATCGACTGATTTGGGACTTCAAAGATTGGAACTGAACACATTTTACTAGCATTGCTATCTACTGTCAAAATACCGTAAATTATCAACTTACCAAATTCTTGTTCTGACGGCGAAAATCAATGCCTGTCTTGTCTAGTGGCTTACTTCTTGAAATTTTACGTCTCTATTAGTCACTCATAATGCTTCTTCTCTACAGAACAGCATAATAGTTAGAATGAACTCAGGTTCCCTATTGATCACTCCATACCCTGCAAAAGAGCGTGTCTGGATAGAATTGTTTAGTGTGATGCCAGTTACTTTGATGCTAAACGTCACGGGAGCGGTGCTTTGCACATAATGCAGTCCTTGCTTTCATTTTTTGTTTTTTTGCCGTCCTGGACAGCTGCCTAGTTTGCCTAGGCCTTCCACCGGAGATTGCTTATGAATTACGTTTACCTAAATAGTAAAATTATATTAAAAAGATAAATACATATACAATACAAAAATGTATTTTCCAGCAAGAGAGTTACAGTAACTCCAAATATGGTTAAGTATTGTTTTGACCCTTAGAATACAAACAACCATTTTACTTGACGTATTATTGCCCTATACACTGCCCTGACAATGTATCTGAAACTATGCATTCAATGCAGTCAACAACATGATTCTAATAATGTGAACCCTGATAGTCTGGGTTATCCACCAAACAAATGCCTTTAATGTTTCCACTGCAGTACATCAAAACATTTGATCAAAGTCAACATTCATTGCATGTTACACACAGGAGTAATTCTGAAATTGATTGAGGGTATATACTTTGGCTGTCACTGTACCCAACTAAAGCTTCTGCTTAATTCAAGTCTAAACGGCAGCTTGATAGAACATTCAGTATATCTCAAAGGGGAAATCTGGAGAGAAATCACCAGAATGCCAATTTGAGGTGTGAGAGCAGTGTATATGGAAATGCAGCTTAGTTACTATATACTTTTATAGTCTACACAATATCCACTTGTAATTATTAATTATCCTTAAATCAATACTTGTAAAGAGCATGATCTCTAAATGAATTGCACAAAGATACATTCATGTTGGTCTGCTGCAGAAACTTCACGCACTGAAGAACCACACGGTGCAGAATAACATCTGTGCTAGTCTAGTTTTTTTGATAGGAGTTTTTTTTACAATATAGTTCAGGAGGACAGAACTGAGATATAAACTACGTCGATTAACACCGATATGAGGAGTCTATTAGTAATGTACAAAAAAGAAACAAATAAAATTATCCTGACAGCTGTACTTGATAGCACCTTAAAGTTTTACATTGTCGTTTTACACAGACCAGATCGATACCAGTTCAATAGTCTTTCTATACAGCAGCTTACATTTTGTCCCACAGTTTGAAGACTTTCATAATATTGTCTTTCTGTGCTGTCAAATTCTAAAGAGGAAATTGGATGCTAATCTGTAGCTCTTTAGAATTTATAACTGTGAACAGGTGATTATGTGTCAGTATTTATTTTCACTGCCCCTTTGAGTTTCTTGTCTCAAAAGACCAGAGCTGTAGTGCTTATTGTGCTGCAAACTCATTCTGTTTTACAGTGTAGATTTCCAGTTAAATTGCTCACAAGATCATTTGAGTTTGTTCGTTCACGTCCAAGTATTCTTCCTCGTCAGTCTCTCCAGGGCTTTCTGTTACCTGAAAACAAACCACACAAATAAAATTCTCAATGCCAGTCACTTTTTTAGGCTTGCAAGAGTATGGGGACAATGACAGTAAGTAATGGGGTTACATTTCCTCACAAATTCCACACAGCTTAAAAATAACAAAACTCCTTCAACAGGAACAAGATGTTCTTTGCAAATCACAGATTAAATTACATTCAAAACTCCCAGATAAGTAGGTAAAATGCAAAACAAAAACCCAAAAATCTGAATTAATTCTTAGGGGCAGGTGCCGTTTGTTGGATGTCACTTGTTTGTTTTGTTGCTAAACTGACTATTTAAATCAATACAAAAGCAGGAGCTGGCACAGAAGGGGACTATGGTATACTGCAGCAATCCAATCTTGCATAAGGATCAATAGGGTGTGTTTGTCAGTCTAAGGCATGATGAGTTAATCTAGAGCACCAGAACTAACTACGTGGCAACACAAAGAACCCCCTCATACCTGAAACCTGTAATAGCTGGAGTGTGTGTGTCTGTGTTGTATCATTTCTGGAAACAGCAGGGACAGATCAGTGAAGGACCAATTACATTATAAGAAAAAGTATTTATAGATCAAGACACTGCAGTTCTCTGTCACTGTACTTTAACCTCACTAGGCCCTACTCACTTATTTACGTTAGCTGGAACACCCTGGGGTAAGACTACTTCAACAGTGCCCTTTACATGGTATTCAGTAGTTTTTGGTGATGTTCATACACTAGCATTAAGGCAGCTTGTTACACCAGGTTCAACCATGGCCCTGCGGCCCAGGGCCGGTAGAGATCACAGTCTGGACTGTAATTATGAAGCACCACAGGCCCGACTGGCCGGTTACATTTTTTAACTAATATATAGTATAAGTACAGTACACATGGCTTCCGTTTCATGAGTCAAGGAAAATGGACCAGTCTGCCAAAAAGCTGCAAAAACTATTTTACAAACCAATCCCCCACCCCCTCCGATAACGACGAAATTGGACTAATCCGAATTTTCCCACTGGACGTCATGTTTGTTGTACCATCAGAATTTAACCCTACTTACCAAAGTGCTGTGTTGGCAAGAATCGCTCCCACTACGGACAATCTTTACAAATCGGGTTTTCTACAACTAAGCAGCCAATAGGACAAAAGGAAAGCACTGAAATCAATAATCATAAAGAAAGTAATTATGAAAAAAATGAAAACGATCATTTAGACTGGAGACTTCATCTGGCTTCATTATGACAGTGAAAAAAAAGTAATGTTCTACCTTGTTTCCCCGACTTTCAGATAAAACAGCAATAATAGTCTCACAGTAACAGTTCGCAAGACAGCAGGTGTCTGACTGCTGCGACTTCACAATCTTTCTTGTGAGAGTCTACACAAGCAACAACGCTCTGAGAAGGATAGTTATTTTGTATTATGAATATTGTTTTAATACTGTTTATTATTAGGCTTAGGAATGGAAATTTCGAATAGTTTCCTATTAGAATGCGCAGGGTGCAACATTTTCACATATTCGATTACCCAAACTCTAGTCCCTGCTCTTACGCTCCCAAAAATAAAAGGCAAATGTGTTAGTGTACTACAAGCAGACAGCATAACAGTGTAAGCCAATAAAGTTTAGCCGGGTTCACAAAGTGTACAAACAATATTTAAGAAGATATTTCTTTGTTCAGTATTTCCTTCGGCACAGTTTTTTCCTTTTGTTTACAGAATTAATATACAGATCACAATGAGCAGCAACGTCACAGCGCATATCTCTCCAATTAAAGCAACAGTTTCTTAATGTTGCACAAATAACAAAATAAAATAACCCCTATCATATAACAATCTAAATATTATACATCTGTTTAATTCTAACAAATAATAACATTTATAAAATAATCTGAATAGTGCAAATATTGTAACCTGGCCAAAACAATAGAAAATACATTGCAGCATTACAATAGCATAACATTTCTACCAATTATAACTAGCCACAGGCTATCCAGACATGGTCTATCTTTGGTTACCCTACAAAGTTAGAAACACAGTGAAAATAAAAGCCATCATGACTAAAAATATATAAGTAATATATATCGGGCCAGATAAAATTGATCCGGGCCAAAAAAAACACAAGCTCAGTGGCCCAAGGGGCCAGTAAAAATCTAAACGTAAAGCCCTGTTACACTGTAGTAAATAGTTTTTTTAATGAATGATTGCAGTATATGAAGATATGTATTCTATTACCAATTCGTTGCTGAATGCCTGCAATGGCAACCCTTCATCTCCGAGTCTCCGATATGACCCTGCATGCAAGTCGGAAATGGTCTCCGGCAGGGGTGTGTTGAGGGTTTCGGGTAACAAGAGGTTCAGAACTCCTGCTGATAAGCCAGCAACACCAAACACAATAAAAGGTAAGGCCCACTGGACTGATTTCTAGAAAGAAAAGTTAAAGAAAAAGACACTTTACAAAACTGTATTATAACACCTGTCCATACCCTCATGCATGATATGAAGCAGCTTTCCTAGAAAATACTGCATGTTAACTATTATGAACAATTACAGCTTCCAAAGGATTCATATGGCCATTTTCAGAAACCTTGAGGGTTAGTGTTCACAAAAATCTGTTTCTCCAGAATACTGGAAGAGCATTCATGGTATTGTTTTTATTCCCCTTAAACAAATGGGAAAAAAAAAAAACACATACCACGAACAATCATTCAGTATCCACTATATACCACGAACGATCATTCAGTATCCACTATATACCACATACTGGACTAGGAGTCGAACTGGACCAGGAACATCAAGAGAAAGACCTTGGTGTTGTAATAGTTCAGAACAATGTGTCCTATTCTGATCACCACAGCACCAAAGGGATACTGTGGCACTGGAAAGAGTCCAAAGAACAACAACCAGACTAATCCCAGGCTTAAATGACTGAGCAACAAAGAAAGACAAAAAAAAAAAAAAAAAAAAAATCTATTTAACCTGGAACAAAGAAGAACTGGAGGGAAGCATGATTGAATCTCTGAATCAATCAATTCAGCTCACACTGTGAAACAGACGACATTGGGAAAAGATTATAAAAAATGTACACGTTGTTTTCCGTTGCATACAACGAATGCATTTCTTTTTGGAAGTATGCAAAAAAAAACGTATAAGTCGTACACAGAGTTAGGGACTATAAAGACAGAGAGTGTACACACAGAGCAGTGAATCAAGCACTGACTACTAACCAGAGAAGGGATGAAGGCTGCGATGATGCCCCCTATCCTAGCTGCCACAGAGCACATGCCCATCCCAATGTTCCTGTAAAATGGAAATATGGTTCATGTAGAAACAATAAAAGAGAAGGAATTTAATTTTGGTCAGTTATGTATGGATAACTAAAGAGCTACTTGTTACGTTAAATAATGTATTGCTGTTGCTGTTAAGTTCCCCATTGTATCATTTTGTGTTTCAGTCATCAAATCCTAGTGACTTTTTAAAACTCAGTGCCCACGGTGTCACCATAATCTGTTCTCCTCCAACACTCTGCCCCCCATGATCCAAAGACACATTTATTTGATATTTCTTATCAAAGCATGTTTAGTTACGATACCTCTGCCACTATAATCTTGGCTACGTATACAATAATTTTCTAAATTAAAATTATGTTTTTTAAATACAGTGAAACTCTGTTTCATAGGTCCACGGATGTGTGAAATCCACAGATAAATGTGGTATCACTGCGTGTTACTACAATGCATGAATAAAATACAGAAACTAGTAATGTAAACCAAATTAGCGTTTTTGAAGTATCGGAAAATGCATCTTCTGATCAGCATGCCTTGAAAGCTCCCCAATTAAAAGTTAAAGATTCAGAACTATACAGGTAGACCCCAGAGTGTACTGCCTACTATGTCAAACAGTGGCATGCAAACCGACAATGAATGACATGGTAAACAAAAACTGAAATCACTTGAACAATTCAAGTGTGAGTATTAACTTGCCTTTACCTGACTACAGTGGGATAGAGCTCTGAAGAGTAGATATAGACAATATTAAATGCTGCGCTGACTGTCATCTTCCCCAGCAAAGACAATGACCTGCTATTTACATATGCAAACACACCTGTTTCTATAAGAAAGAAAAAAGTATTGTAACAATTGTTCATGTTCGGACTGGTACGAGAAACAGCTTTTAATTCCATGACAATGTTACAAACATGATTACACAGAATACCAAATAATCTCATAGAATAAGAGATTCTAGTACCTTAGGTCCACAAAGAATGCAAATAACAGGTAGTTTCTAGTCTATCAACACTTACCTTGTCAACAAACAGGTAACTACAGATTATGACTACTCTGTATACAGGCCGGGCACGGGTATAAGCTGTTGACATTCTAACCTTGTTTCTCTGGCAGGAACATGATAATGAGGCAGGCTATACCTCCCAAGAATAGAAATCCTGACAATGTCCTTCTTCGTCCAGACCTACATTAAAACACGAAGCAACAAACACTTAAAATCTACAGACTGTATCTCTCAGTACTTACTTTTCTTGAAAGCTTTAAACCATGTAACAATATCATTCCAATATCTGAATTCATAACCCACATCAATGTATTTGAAATTTGCACTGTTAACAGTCACACTAAATCTATCCCTTAAACCCTAGGGTTAGTGTTATGGTTAGGGTTAGTGATAAGACATTAACAATGACATTCATGGTGCTAAAAGGTCATTTTATTATATAAAATAAGACAATTAATTCTCAAATGGTCTAACTGCTAGATAACATATTTCGGTATGTGGGTCTTGTAATAAACAACTTTAAAAGGCATTTAACTGCAGTCACTGATAGAAAGCACAATTACCAAACCAACTTCCTCAAACAAATACAGTTTCAGAATACACACATTTAAAAAGTTAACTGCTTGTGAAAAATGAATTAATTGAAATAAGACCCTGCTAAATCCAGAATACTGCAAAAATGCAGTATTCAGTAAAAATGCAGTAATATTAATATTTTTATATTTTTATTTTTTAAAACTGTCATGCTTCTCCACAACATTGCATGTGCAAGTCACAGGCTGTAAAATGTGATTATTTCCCCATGATTTACAGCACTGTATTCTGACACCTGATCTTCCAAAGAAGTCCTGCTTATTATAAAATGTATTATACATGTGTGAAACACTGCATGTTAATAAACGACAGTAATGTCCTTTGTTTACGATCTTCTGAGCTCACACTGTATGCTAATGATTAGCCATGCGCTGTTGCAATACCGATGAACCAAGTCTCTTATCTAATGCTGGGAGTAAGTGGCGGTTTATCTATACTTGTGCTCACTGAAATTATGCAAAACAGATATAAAGTATTCACATATAGTAGCAACTAGACACCTAGCAGGTGTTTCATATCAGTTTGAACACTTTGTAATCCTCTATTAGACCGCACTGGTCTGTACTGTCACATTTTTATTCAATAGTCAATAACAGTTTATGTTTAATATTTACTACCACATTTCTCCAATCGAGCTACACATAAAAAATAAAATAAATAAATCTTCTCAATACCATTCACAAGAGTCAAGGTCTACAAATTCACTCACCATTTCCGACCAATTAAATAGATGCATATTGGATAAGAAGGCAGCTCGGCAATCCCGGACAGAGCCAGATTGACATACAGATTCCCGCTCATGTTCCCTACGTTAAGTGTAAGGCCATAGTACACAAGACTGCACACAAACCTGACAGACAGAAACACGAAGGAGAGGAGGCATGAGATATGAG
This sequence comes from Polyodon spathula, assembly GCF_017654505.1. Lineage (NCBI taxonomy): Eukaryota > Metazoa > Chordata > Actinopteri > Acipenseriformes > Polyodontidae > Polyodon > Polyodon spathula. The sequence goes on along the minus strand of NC_054542.1, from coordinate 35,289,617 downwards.
TTTGAGACTGGATTTATCCTGAAAGTAGCTCATTTAACTAAGAGATTCCTCTATGCTGTTTGAAACATAGGGGCAAGGCATTCGCTATTCCTGTCTCAAGCACAACACATTGTCCTATAGACAGTTTCTGTCATTCTCAAAAAATTATATTTAGGGTTTTTTTTTAAGATTCTGATTGAGTGGTTTAAATTACAGATGGAGTTTGTAATCACTGGAATGCATCTTTGTTGAATTTGTTTACCTCTATTTACTTGAACAAAACTGTTATAAAGTGAATTCCCATAACAGTGTAACACTGGCTGCTCCATCTCCAGTACCTACCATGAATACATCATGACAAGTGTACGCTTCAGAAGGATCCTGTGGCAGAACAGGTCCAGGGCACCCACTGTCTGCCTGTCTCTTTTGTCCAGCGGGGGTTTTAAGGACAGAGTGCATTTCTGTTTTTGGTTTCTCTTCGCGATGAAGCGAAGGACATCTTCAGCCTCACTAAGGCGCCCTTGTGCATATAGCCAGCGTGGAGATTCAGGGATGAACCTGGGAATGCAAAACCATACTGGACTTTATAACCATAGCAAAAATGACACCAGATTGTGAAATGTTCAGTCTGAGTCACACTAAAAATTAACCTGTCAAAGTGAGACATTTTTTTTTGTAATGTATTTATCTATGTATTTTTTTAAAAGGAAAGTAATTCACTAGCCTTTTGCTCCTGGTGGGTTTGAACCTGGGTTAGGTCCCCAACAGTGGAATAAGTTTGCTGTTACCCTTGCCCTATGTGGAAACCTTAAAATAAAGAAACTTCAATGCTTTGAGCGTCA